>NW_027501920.1:0-37149 GCF_021521415.1 Bidens hawaiensis | reverse complement strand
TCAGTGGCGGATCTAGACTTGAAACCGAGCCGTAGCGTTCAACCCCCCCCCCCCCCCCCGTATTTAATACAATGTTAACAAAACAAATATAAAGAACACGACAACAAATAAATTAAAATAACCGGGGTTAAAACGAACCAACAGTGGCGGATCTAGGTTGGGCTGTAAATAGCCTCTTTGGTTTTTGATAGCTTGAAATCGAGTCATTACATCTTCTTCATTTACTTTAACAATCGTTTCTCTTTCGAGCACACAAACTAAAGCATTGTTCAAATACTCATTACCCATTCGAATGCACAAATCCTTCTTGATAAGCTTCAATTTAGATAAACATCTTTCAACGGTTTTAGTTGCAACAGGTAAAACCAATGCTAGCTTCAATATTTGATAAACCAAAGGAAAAGTTGTGTGTTTTCCGGTTTCCACCATTACACCAGCAAGATCACCAATTCCACCCAGTTTTTACAAATTTAGCATCTTCCTTTAAAGTGTAATAAAATGTCGTAGGATCACCCGGAATACACCCTCTTTCTTCGTTAGTAAAATCTTTTGGATACATCTCTGAAAAAAGCCACTATCGATATGTCAAACTTGGAAAAGGAATCACAAGGATTTAAACCCGACATATTTTCTAACAAACTAGTTGAGACCTCACTAAATCTATTTTCAAGTTCTTGAATTTGCATATCCAAGACCGTGGTTAAAAACTTCAACCTCAAAATGATGTCGATTAGTAATGACATACTTCCGGTTTTTTCTTTAATTACCATAACTTTCCTCCATATCTAATATCTTAATTTTGTTTTTTTCACAAAAAGATGTAACTTTTGCCAACATCTTGTCAAATCCGGTTTGTCTTAGATTATTCAATGCTCGATTTGTCCTGTTTATCAACTTAGACGCTTCCAACAAATCTTGACTCTTTTTTTGAATATGTTTTGATAAAGCATTTGTGAGGCCTAAAATTTCGTCCAACAAGTGTATATAAAACACAAATTCAAGAGTCTTAAAATATGATAGAATACATTTCGCATTATATTTTTGTTGCACACTATCTCCATCTAATTTAAAAGATTGAAGTACCCCAACAACTTTCGGAAATAATTTTAACAAACTTGTGATTGTCCTAAATGGATAGGTGAAGTGGTGAAAGATGGGTTGATTGGGTTAATGTGTTTTTTGTTTGGGCTTTGACTTTTGATTGGGTCTAAAACATAGATTGGTTACGCTTAATAAATCTTAGCAGGTAACGTTATTTTTTTTCAACAGTAACGAAACACGAAAATCGGCCAAATTATTTTTACACTACCCGTTACGACTCCCCTTGTGGGTGAGTCCGCCCCTAGTTTAGTTTAGTATTTTTAGGTCATTTAGCATTTAAAACCAGTTTGTGCGTGTTATTAATCATCTGTTACAATTTAAACAAGTTATGTATGTGTGTGTATATTATAGGAATAAGATCATATAAGAAGAACCCCTTAAGTTGTAGGACAAAATATGATTCAAGAGTAACAGACCCTAGTAAGCTCACCTAACCCAAAGATCAGGGGTCGTCTCTTGGGTAAGCTAAATGAGGCGATGGCTTTAGGCCTCCAGTTTTATAGGGCCTCCGCCTCCATCTTAAATAAGAGTTACGTGGTATGATATTTTGAAAGTAGAGTTTTTTTTTTTAAATTAGTAACTCATTAATGGGCCACAAGCTAAGAAGGATTATTTTAATATCCATTATCACTGTATATCATCCATATTCTATAATTCTTGTATACATTCTAACTCTATATGCATAAAGAAAAGAAAAAAGCCACAACATTTTAATTAGTTTTAGGCCTCCAAAGACATTGAGCCGGCCCTGCTAAAGATGAGCCTCTAGCCGCTAGGTAGGCGATAAAGATGGCGCCACATATTAGAAATAAATAACTATCAAATTAGTTAGTTTTTATTTGATTGTAGTACTGTAATAATTAGGTTTCCTTTTAATAAGGCTTCATAAACTAGGTTTTTGGTGGTCCTTAAAAATTAGATCAAGACACCATTGTCATCGTTTTATATATATTGTATTATCGCTTTATTTGGTAAATATTATTTTCAATCATATTCATTTGTTAAACGTTATATATATTGTATTATCGCTACACCGACACCAGAGAGGCATCTTATCGTTTTCTTTTGTTGAATAATCAGTCAAAAATTACAAATGTATACAGTCAAACCGACTTTTCTAGCTAAATATTAAATAGTATGTTGTGTTCGTCATCATATTGTATTCATGGCGTGTCAAACCCGGAAATCATATTTCTAACTGAAAATCTTTATTTCTTTATTGATTGATGATTTACCGAGAAATATATTTTTATATTGAAAATCTTTATAACTTATTAATAGTTGAGGTAAATGGTATTGTGATGAATGAATGGTAAGGAAATAAGATAGAAGTAGGCTTCAATAAACAATCTATGAACATGTAGGAACGTGTTCGTGTCGTGAACAAGACGTAGATCGATATCTAGAATCAACGTGAAGGTGCGGAATCCCTAAATGTGATCGAAAACAACACGATTACTCATTATATTCTCTCGATTTCTCATATATTTCAATATTAGTGAATTACAATCTGATTTGACAATTATAGAACAAGTACAAGTTGGACCAAAAAGCTCTACCCCAAAAACTGTTACAAAATATGACAATTAAGGACTATTTATTCAAATGCCTATGGAGCGCATAAGTCCCTTGGCGTATAAGACTTGTATTCCGCATATAAGTCTTATACGCTGGCTAGACTTATACAGTCCCTAACAAGATTCTAATAATGATATTTTAACCCCTTATAACATACAATATGACTATTTAGCCCATAGGATCTAGCATTGTTGAGTACTTCTCAAATATGTGACAAAGGCTTCTCAACTTACTTTACAAGTCAAGAATGTTAAATTCTAAAGCCATGATTCAAAATACCGGATGAATGGGTATTAATGAAGGCACCACGAGAGAATGATCGTTAGGTTGTTAATATGAGTGTTGCATCGTCTACTCAAGGCACTGTTCAGTGCTTTGTCAACAAGGAATTAGTAAAGGAATCGGTGATATGGCATCGACGAATGGGCCACATCAGCGTTCGTAAGATGAACAATCTTGTTCATAACCAACTTGTAACATCCCGAAAATTCTTGTAAACCGAATGACGTGGGTGTAAAGTTTGTAATATTTATTTCTCGGGATTCTCTTGAGGGCTCGGGAACCTATGGGAATGTCCAAAGAAGTATTTATTTTAGTTATGAAGCGTGAAGGATCAATTTACAAAGTTCAAGGACTAAATTTGAAACTTGATGAAAGTTATAACACAACCTCCCCCACTCCCCCAAACCCTAATATGGCCGCAGATTTGCATGGCCCCAAACCCTTCTTTCTTGATCATACTAAATCGATTCCAAGCTGCTGGAGGTCGACCAAGGTGTGTACTACTCTCCCATGATCTTTACTGGCATAACCTAGGTCGTTACATTGGCCAATTAAGTCGTCTCTTGAACTAGAGACCGGTTTGTTTGGAATGCTTCCGAGGTCAAAAGTTGGGGTTTTTGGTGTCAAAATATCCCCATGTATGTCTAGTATATCATACTAATACTTCATGACCATTTGAGTTGTTTTGATAGGTCAATTGATAAAAACCGATTTCTAGGGTTCTTGAATGTTGAATTCGTTAATTGTTGTCACTCGGGTATTATTTGAAGAACTATCAACCCGGTCAGTTTGAGGTGTCTTATGTGGGTATAATATCAGTAGGAAAGTTATTTTTTTGGTTATGGGGGCTGATTTGGTTGGTTATTCCTTAATCGATTTGTAAGAGCGCGTTAAATCGATTAATCATTAATTAATGTGGGAAATGATGAGGTTTACAACCCCATCAACTTGGGTAGTTAAATAGTTATGGGTAGGCTGTAATAATGTCAAATATTTTCAAAATAGGGCTGATTTGGTTGGTGGTTGGTTAATCGGTTCGTTAACGCAAGAATTCGACAAAATTAACGTAAGACGGGCATAGTTTGAGAACCGTTGGTGGTGATTTATTGGAAATGGATTTTTTGGTATTTCAAGGACTCCGGGGGCTGTTGGATATGAATATGAATGTTGGGGGGTGGATTTGGGTCAATCCAATCTCGTTAGGACATCTCGTAAAGTGAGCGCGTCGTTGCGGTCTAGTTAGTGCTTGTTGTGTGCTTAACTTGTCAGGATTGTGATTTTTGAGTGATTAGCTAGAAGATCAAGTTGTGATGTTTACATGATCCATATCAGGTGAGTTTCATGATGCCCCTTTTTAGATATTTTACCTTTTGGGCTAGCATACACATTTTATGACGATTTTACCCTTTTGAAGCATTTGAATGATATTGCATGGTTTATGTTATTTTTACTATCTATGCTTGGAACTTTGTATGATTTTTGATTGTTTTATGTGTATGTGTGTGTGTGGCCACCACGTGTATGTTTTTTTAAGCTGTGACCAGGGCTAAGATATGTATAAAATTCCTTAGTTTTCCGGTTGGGGGTTAAGGTGAAGAGTTCCGGGACAGGAAGATTGTCCTTGGGGCGAACGGATGTTAAAAATCTCCTAACAATTTATCTGTCCTTAGGGTGAAGTTATTTCGAGTCCTTAACTTTGTGTTTTGGAGTTGAGAGGATGTGACCTGTGTTACGTGCTTGAGTGAAGAAATTTTATTTATTTATTTAATGATGTTATTTATGTATTTTATTTTATGAATACGTATGACCTTGGTTGGTCTTTAAAATATTTTGATGATTAAAACATGAGGTCACCCACTTTGCGTGTATGTTTGAATGATTTTCAGGTTGAACGTGGATGAGATTACTTCTTGGAGGTGCTCAAGACTACCCGAGGTCCCGGGGCAGTTCTAGTCGAAGCTCCTCATCATGTTAACATGTATAAAAGTTTTAATTTATATTTTTATGCCTTAAGGATAATATGTGGATGTTTTGTAAACTTTCCGCTGCAAGAATACTCTATATTGAAATTTTGAATTTTATGAAACCAGTTTAACCTTTATATTTGAAATTGTTTGGAATGATTACCAACTGTAGGACTCATGGATTTCGGGGTCTTACAAGTCGGTATTAGAGCCAACGTTTGAGAGTTCCGGGCACCATTCGGTGCTTGGACTTGAACAGTTACGAGAGGGACTAGAATTGCCAATCGCGGGTAGCTGCACTCCAAGAGGTAACCGTTACATTCAATGTATGTTAAGATGCTCTCTTTCTTAATTCTCGATGTGCTAGATAGAATATTAATGTAGTCATAAACAAAAAGTATTTAGAACGGGTAGGTAAAGTAAGCGATTAATAACACTTGATCAAAACTTGATCAACGTTGTTAGCAGTTGTAACATCCTACTTTTGATAAATTAAATATAGGAATTTTGTTTGTTTAAAATGTGTTAGTATCTAATTAAGGGGGTGTTTGGGATTCCTTATTTTATCTCCTTATACCTTATTTAAGGCATAAGGTATAAGTTAAAATGTTGTAACTTATACCTTATACACTCACAAAACCCAACTTTCCCAAACATCTTATAACGTATAACCCATAAGTTATAAGCTATAAGGAGCAAAAATAAGGAATCCCAAACAACCCCTAAGTAAATAAACTAAAAGGAGTATGGACTTGGTTAATGAAAGATTGGATAAAGGATGGTGATGGGCCTTAGGTCCATGGGCTTAGGAGTATAAATACTCCTTAAACCTCCCTAAAACCCTCATTCTTATCATATAAGCCTCCTACACTCAAAAACACACACAAACACTCCTTGATATTACGACCGACAGAGATAAGGATCCAAGACAAAAACCGAGCTTAGATTCTCGTAGATCTTGGTTATACAAGAAAGATACAACTCTAAAGATGCATATTGAAGCTAACCGTAGCCTTTGAGCGTGAAAAGGTATGTTCTTCACACGTAAGAATTATGCTTTTAAGAACAATTTGCCCTAAAACTTAGCCCTAAGGCAAATAGGGTATTGATGTGCCACAAATGTAAACTTGATGCTAATAGTGGACTTAGCGAACTCGTTAGTGCATACAGTCCATGTGAAAACCCTAGATCTAGCTTAAAATGGGTTTGAAACCGATAAAGGTCTAAACTTTATTACCAAGAAAGATAGATTTTGGCCCAAGGGTAAGGAAGACCGTTTAAGAGGTTATATAACACTAAACTATATGAATGGATGATAAAATATATAATTATAATGATAATAAAGGTATGGACAATTACACAGTGGATGTATTCGAATGGGTTACCATTTGAATACAATATCAGTGGGTATATTCGAATGGGGCATACTAACATTCCAAGTTCGAATAGATAGGAAAGGAAGAAAGACAGACAAGAAGGAATACAAGTTCTGCCTATTCGAATACAAGGATGTTAGAATACAATGGTATTCGAATACAAGTTTTATTCAAATACAAGTTTCATCCTATATCAGTCGAATACATTTCCCTTGAGAACACAATACTATTTGAATACCACCCTATTTGAATACAATCCCGTTAGAATACAATTTTATTATGAATACAATTCCCTTGAATACAATCCTAATCGAATGCAAGTTCCAATCAAGTTCTATTCGAATACAAAGGGTATACGAATACACAGGTATTCGAATACAAGGGTGTTCAAATAGTTCAAATAAGGTGGACCATATGAATACAAAGCCATTCGAATACATTGTCATTCACATACATTGTTAATTCGCATACAATGTCCTTTGAATACAAAAGTTTTCGAACGTAGTGAATTTCTAGCCCCTTTCCTTGTTATGTTTTCGGGGTTGTGTGCATACTTTATGTGAATGTTAATACACTTACCTTAAGTGGTAAGTGTATGTCATAATGATTGATGTGATGTTTATAATTATGATATGAATGAATGCTCGTTGGAATATGAACGATCTTCAGATATTTCACGTGTTTTCAAGTGGAATAATGTGTTGTAAGAATGAAATGAGTATGTAAAAGAAAGTATCTACGAATATTATATGTATGCTAATGCAACTACTGAAAGTATGAATGATAGTTACAATTATAAAGGTAAGGAAAGGTAGGGTATGGTTGTATGGTAGAAAAGGGAACCATACCCTAATAATACTCGAGGCAATAAGGAACCGGGCCCTAATAGTACTCGAGGCAAGAGGGAACTGAATCCTAATAATATTCGAGGCAAGAGGGAACCGGGCCCTAATAATACTTGAGGCAAGAGGGAACCGAACCCTAATAATATTCGAGGCAAGAGGGAACTAGGACCTAATAATACTCGAGGAAAGTAGGGCGTAATGCTCTTTAAAACGTAAGGTATGATTATGAAAGAAAGAAAGTATAAAGTAGTAACGAAAGTATGTAACGTATGAATGTATTGTATGTTGCTTGATTAACTAGAACTCACTCAGCGCAGCTGACTTTAGTGTGTACGCAGGTGAGTAGGATGAGGCAATTCGCTTGACGAGGGCACATGGCATAGAATTGAAGACGCTGGCATCTCAAGGAAAAATGTCATGATGTTTAAAAGATTTATGTTTTATTATAAAAGACAAAAGATGTTTATCTAAGACAAGATTTGAATGTTACGTAATATATATGGTTGAAGTTTATATTCCTCAAAAGTTTTAATTAACTATGATATTTAAAATTGTGTTTTGAGTAAATCCAACGCCAAAGTAGGGCACTGGGACCGGGGCTTACAGCAGTTTACCCTTACTTTCCATGTGTTGAATACGACTTGTGACTGATTACATGAAGATTCTATCTTTGTAGGATTAAGGTATGACTAATAAGAGTTTAGTTAGAGGGGGTCATATCGGGAGCCGTGGTGGTGGTTAACCATTTTGACACTCGTCAATTTCAGGTTAACTCCGTTAACTCAAACTCCGTCAATTCAAACTTAAGATCACTTGATCTAGAATGCACATCTCATTACATTTAAAATAAGGTTTTAAATGACGCTTGAAAAATTACTACATGTGTAGTCTTTCGGGATTGCACCGAAACGCAAACGAGTTGACGCAAACCATTGATGAATAAACGAAAAACATCAAAACAATAATTATGTGATAATTATGTGTTAGACTTATGTGTTACTTGATAATATCATTTAGAACACTAACTCGAGATGCAAACAAGTTACTTTAGGCTAGAAAAGAAATTATTAGAGGTTGAGGGGCCTAGATGTAACATGTTATTATTATAATATTAATAAAACCCTAACCCCTCCCCTCTCTCTCCCTACAACCCGACGGCAGCCTCTCTCTCTCCCTCTCTTGCGATCGGCAGCCACCATCACCACCAATTCACCTTCGTTTTGATCTTATTCTTCATAATCGGAGCATCCCACGCTCGTTTCTAAGCACCTCTCACGTTTCTCTTGGTTGTTTCTGTGTTTTTAAGGTATAAATATGAAACCCTAATTATTGAATATCATGTATTAAGTGTTCTTATGATTGATATCGCTAGAGGATGATTGATTATGTGTTGGTTATTGATATTGATGATCACATGTGATTTTGAACTGTGAAAGATTGATGAATCATTGGTTTATTGTAAACCCTAGAGGGTTACTACTGATTTTTGTGATTAATTATGTTTATTACATGTTTTGAGTCATGTCGTATGCTTAGGATGCATGTTAGACGATTGTTTGTGCTTGCTGAGTTTTGACAGCAGTAATTGTTAAACTTGAACGACATGTAACTTGTTAATTATAAAAGCAAACTGAGCTATTTATGAGTCTACAAGGTATTGCTCTGAGTCTAGTTTTCAGAAAGTCCAACCACGCCTAATTTGGAGGTGTTTTGGTTGGTCAAACGATTTAAATGTGATTAAAGTTCAAAACTGGTACTGGACAGATTGTAAGTTATGTTTAGACAACTGTAACTAAATGTTAATGTGGAAATTGGTCGAGATTGTTAATACTACAGGGTACTATGATGAGTCTAGTTTCAATAAAGTCCAAGTTTGTAATTTTTGGTCAAGTAAAGATTAATTTTATTATTTTACAAAACTGAAGTGCAAATCTGAATTGTGAGACCTGCTGTTAGGTTGTTTAGTAAATACCATATCTCATGAACTACAAGACCAAATGGGTTGGTTCCACTTCTGGAAGTTAACTTGTTGAGTTAAGAACCTAACCCAATTGGTCTTTCATTAATTGGATTTTTCATTTAACGGGGATAACAAATAACATTCTGTTGCGCATGAATTTGACTGCTGTGAGTTTGGTGTAATGTTTCGATCATTATGAGTAAACTATGTAGAATAAAAATACAATAAAATATGTTCTGGAAACCTAACTCATATATGTTTTTGTGACGATTTTTGGTAAATTAATTGAGATGCTATGATCTGTTGGATAGAATAATCTTTCAAGTAGAATTCTGTCTTGATGAAACTAGCTGCTAAACTATGTGAAAATACATGAAACGTGCTAATTGCTAGATAATTGTTATGTTTTGACCAAATTGCCCTTGCGGGGAATAATTGCTAGTAATGTACACCATTAACACCTGACACGTAAATAGTTGTTCACACACGTAACGTATCACTAATGTGCTTGTTGAGACACACACGATTCACAAACGAAACACGAAACGTATCTTGTGCATAGGTATTATGTGCCGAGTCTAGAGACTCGATAATAGTTCCGAAAACTTAGAAAATCTTCTTGTTCTTTTAGAACGCTAGTGAGAGTTTTCTGTGACGCGCATCACTTGGGTGACTTGTTTTTGGAATTCTTCACAAACAGTGAGTTTCACGTTTCCCTTTTTAACTCTTTTAAACGCTTTTCACTTGGGGGAGAATACATACTCCGAAACGCTTTTAGATTCTGTTATTATATTATATATCACTTGTAAAGGCTAAGTGGCAAACGAAACAACTGAAGTCCTATACATCAAATCGTTTAGTATTGGATAATAGCGAGTCACTGTTGAGTAGTACTACTGGGTTTGACAAACCCCACCCAACGCTAAGCTCGACTGGAGCTCGAGTGGGTGTAATTTTGGCTAACACATTACCATGGTCGGGATAGACTTGGTGGAAAGGCACATGATAAACAGTCAGCTTCGGTGTCGAACACTTAGTAATACTTGTGTTATAGGCTAGCTACCTATAGATATATAATTGATTTAACATTATCTGGTAACGCAAAACGCTGAACGCAAAACGCTAAACGCAAAACGCAAAACACTTTATTTTATATAAACTTGTGAACTCACTAACCTCGTGTTGACCCTTTTAGTATGTTATTCTCAGGTAGCCAAGGCGGGCGCGCGGTATATGATCATGCATTACTTTGAACGCTTATGTTTATGCAAACTCATTTTTAAACTGTTATTATTAATTGGGTTTTAAATCGTCCTGCATGAAGCAACACTTGGTTTATGGTTTTACGCTTCCGCACTTATTTACACTTAAACGTTTACGTGGTTTGAAAACTTTATTTATGGTTTGATTATAACTAATGATTCTGATGCTGTTAGTTCACACCCTCTGACGGTAAGACTCCGTTAGTGGATTTTGAGGGTGTGACAACCATAGTGGACTAGAGTGATTAGGAGGTTTCACCGACGTTAGATAATGATGATCATGAGGGGTTGAGTTTGTTTTGTGTAAGGCGTTGTGGATGGGGGTTATCGGGTTGTGCGTATTGTAATGCATGAAATGATTCCTAAGGCTGCGAAGGTGTCAAATGTCCTGATAAGAATAAGGGTAAAAGGATAATAAAGGAGGCCAGAGAGTGAGAAGGACTTGGGATGAGCTTTGGGAGATTTTATCTTGTCATGATGAGGATAAAGGTTATGTTGGCAAGGTTGATGCTCGTGCATACCCCTATGGTGATTTTAAGGAGTGTGACCCTTCTCTTAGGGTCTACAAGGTGGCTTGTCGTCTTATCTGTGAAAGCGCTAAATGGAAACGGTTTAGAGGTTATTATTAGTTGTCGGGAGAATGATATGGTGAGGTTTGCAACCACGTCTTTTTGTTCGGAAGCATTGTGTTGGTGAAATGATTTGGTTCAAGCTGTCGGAAATATGGATGTTAAGAGTATGACTTTGAAGGAAATGAGGAAAGTGGTTACTGAGCGATTTAATACCACTCATGGAATGGGCAAGATGGTGTAGGAGTTCTTGCCGTTGGAGGTGGATGTTTCGTCTCATAGGGAATACCTGATTAAAGAATATTCATGGGGTCATTGGTGCTTTGACATGGTTACCCCCGAGAAGGAGGGATTTAAGAGGAATGTTAAGGTTTCATCGGTGGATGTTCGTAGGGTTGTGGACTACAAAAATGAGTACTTACCTTTCAGTCATGACGATAGAAGGCATCTGTAATGAAACAAGGATTGATTTTTGCCCTGACATTGATAGTGATCGGTTTGAAGTGATAATCCTGCATTGACTACAAAGAAGCCGAAAGTCGAGGCATTTGATGTTAGGGAGCCTCTCGAGGACTCTGGGGAATTTGAGGGATGTGAAGAGGATGTGCACGCTATCGTTTATGGTGTACTTGGATTCGGGGACGAATCCCAATGTAAGGGGGTAGACTTGTAACATCGCGAAAATTCTTGTAAACCAAATGACGCGGGTGTAAAGTTTGTAATATTTATTTCTCGGGATTCGCTTGAGGGCTCGGGAACCTAGGGCATGTCCAAAGAAGTATTTCTTTTAGTTAGGAAGCTTGAAGGATCAATTTAGAAAGTTCAAGGACTAAATATGAATCTTGATGAAAAAACCTCCCCCTAACCCTAATCTGGCCGCAGATTTGCACAGCCCCAAACCCTTATTTCTTGATCATACTAAATCGATTCCAAGCTGTTGGAGGTCGACCAAGGTGTGTACTACTCACCCATGATCTTTACTTGCATAACCTAGGTTGTTACATTAGTCAATTAATCCATTTCTTGAACTAGGGACAATTTCGGATTAATTTCGTTTGGCACACTTCCCGAGGTAAAAAGTTGGTGTTTTTAGTGTAAAAAGATCCCCAGGTATGTCTAGTATATCATACTAAAACTTCATGACCATTGGAGTTGTTTTGATAGGTGAGTTGATAAAAACCGATTTCTAGGGTTCTTGAATGTTGAATTCGTTAATTGTTGTAAGTCGGGTATTATTTGAAGGAACTGTCAACCCGGTCAGTTTGAGGTGTCTTATGTGGGTATAATATTAGAAGGAAAATTATTTTTTAATCATGGGGGATGATTCGGTTGGTGATTCCTTAATCGGTTTGTAAGAGCGCGTAAAATTGGTTAATCGTTAATTAATGTGGGAAATGATGAGGTTTCAAACCCCATCGACTAGGGTGGTTAAATAGGGATGGGTAGGCTGTAATAATGTCAAATGTTATCAAAATGGGGCTGATTTGGTTGGTGGTTGTTTAATTGGTTCGTTACCGCACGAATTCGACAAAATTAACGTAAGACGGGCATAGTTTGAGAACCGTTGGTGGTGATTTATTGGAACGGGAGTTTTGGGTAATTCAAGGAATTCGAGGGCTGTTCGAGATGAATATGAATGTTGGGGGTGGCTTTGAGTCAATCCAATCTCGTTAGGAAATCTCGTAAAGTGAGCGAGTCGTTGCGGTCTAGTTAGTAATTGTTGTGTGCTTTAACTTGTCAGGATTGTGATTTTTGAGTGATTAGCTAGGGGATCAAGTTTTGATGTTTACGTGACCCAATCAGGTGAGTTTCATGATGCCCCTTTTTAGATATTTTACTTTTTGGGCTAGCATACACGTTTTATGATGATTTTACCCTTTTGAAGCATTTGAATGATATTGCATAGTTTATGTTTTTTTTACTATCTATGCTTGGAAGTTTATATGATTTATGATTGTTTTATGTCTATGTGTGTGTGTGTGGCCACCACGTGTATGTTTTTTTAAGCTGTGACCGGTTCGAAGATATGTATAAAATTCCTTAATTTCCCAGTTGGGGGTTAAGGTGAAGAGTTCCGGGACAGGAAGACTGTCCTGGGGCGAACGGATGTTAAAAATCCCCTAACAGTTTATATTTCCTTAGGGTGAACTTTATTCGAGTCCTTAACTTTTTGTTTTGGACTTGAGAGCATGTGACCCGTGTTACGTGCTTGAGTGAAGAAAGTTTATTTATTTATTTATTTAATGATGTTATTTATGTATTTTATTTTTAATAAGACGTATGTTAAATACCTTGGTTGGCCTTTAAAATATTTTGATGATTAAAACATGAACTCACTCACTTTGTGTGTATGTTAGAATGATTTCCAGGTTGAACGTGGATGGGATTACTGCTTGGAGGTGCTCAAGACTACCCGAGGTCTCGGGGCAGTTCTAGTCGATGCTCCTCATCATGTTAACATTTATGAAAGTTTTAATTTACATTTATATGCCTTAAGGATAATATGTGGATGTTTTGTAAATTTTCCGCTGCAAGAATACTCTGTATTGAAATTTTGATTTTTATGAAACCAGTTTAGCCTTTATATTTGAAATTGTTTGGAATGATTAGCAACTATAGGACTCCCGGATTTCAAGGTCTTACGCAACTTGTTGATGGGGTAAACATAAAAGGATTACATTTGAGTACTCTGTAAGAAGGGTAAACAAAAGAATAAGTCTCACCCAACGAAGTCTATCAGCACAATTAGCTTACCTTTCGAGAGGCTACATATGGATTTATTTGATCCCGTGAATGTTAAAAGTATCACCGGGGAACTTTACTGTTTGGTTTTCATTGATGATTACCCACACTTCTCGTGGTAGATGTTTCTTGAGTCGAAAGATGAGACCTTAGACAACTTAATGATCTTATTCAAGAAGCTTGAGATGTTATATAATATGTCGATCAGAAGAATCCGAAATGACAATGGTACCGAGTTCAGGAACAACCGAATGCTTTAATACTATGAGGAGCGTGGTATTCTTTATGAACTTAGTGCTCCTATACACCACAACCAAATGGGGTTGTTGAATGAAAGAATAGGATTGTGATTGAAACAACAAGGGCTATGTTCGTTGATTCGAAACTACCGGTTAGCTTTTGGTCAGAAGCAGTTGCCTCAGCCTGTTATACTTTCAACCGCATTCTAACGGTAAAGAAATTTGGCAAAACTTGTTTCGAGCTTCTTAATCGTTGAAAGCCGAACTTGAAGTGGCTTGAGCCGTTTGCATCACAATGTACTGTTCTTGATCCTAATGGTAAATTTGGTGCTAAGTCTGTGGAGGGATTATTTGTGGGTTATGCTAGTCCATTACGATGTGTATTCTTACCTAGAATTAACCGAATTGTGCAAGTGCAACAAGCTGATTGTCAAAGGTATGCTACTCCGATTCAACGAATTGGAGATTCATGGATGTTTGACTATGACAGCTTGTGGAATTGTTTCTCATTTCCTGAACAGGAAATCACTGATGAAAGGCCACCTTTTATTTCAACAATATT
Source organism: Bidens hawaiensis (assembly GCF_021521415.1). Classification (NCBI taxonomy): domain Eukaryota; kingdom Viridiplantae; phylum Streptophyta; class Magnoliopsida; order Asterales; family Asteraceae; genus Bidens; species Bidens hawaiensis. The sequence continues at coordinate 22,669 of NW_027501920.1, read as the reverse complement.
TGGGTGAAGGGTTTCTTGAAGAAAATACAACACAAGATGTTCCAATCTTTAATAATGATCCGACACCTGAAGTTGATGAACTTGTTGATCATACGCCATCTACACAATCCTTTGACGATGATGTGAAGATCACGATGATGTGAAGATCACGATGATGTGATTGAGTCTTTGGTTCAACTGACATCTAATTCTGATGCTGTGAGTTCTGATGAAACGTTTAGTGAAGAGAGTGTCACGAATCTTTCAACTGATGTGGTGGTTACTAATGAAGTTATGCCTCGAACATTATCATATTACCCGGAAGAGAATATTATTGGAGATCTTCATAATGGAGTACGAAATCGAAGTCAAATTGATTAGAGTCTCAGTTGTTACTATACTCAAATTGCTCCTCTTCAAAACAAGTTCTCGTTCAAATGTTTTATTTCACAATTTGAACCGAAGACATACAAACAAGTGTAGACAGATAAAGTTGGGTCAATGCAATGCAAGAAGAATTGTTACAATTAGAAAAGCTTGGGGTATGGAAACTTGTTGATCTACCTGATGACAAACAATGCATTAATACCAAGTTGGTTTTCAAGTGCAAAAAGGACAAAAATGGTATAATTGTCATAAACAAAGCTCGATTGGTGGTTCTTGGTTTCAATCAAAGGTTAGGAATCGATTACAACGAAGTATATGCTCCCGTTTCTAGACTTGAAGCAATCAGGATTTTCTTTGCTTTTGCATCTTGGAAAGGATTCAAGGTTTATCAGTTAGATGTGAAGTCTGCTTTCCTTAACGGAAAATTGGGTGAAGAAGTCTATGTAGGATAACCACTGGTGTTCGTCAATCCGATTCACAAAAACAAGGTGTACCTACTCAACAAATCTCCTTACGGATTACATCAAGCCCCAAGAGCTTGGTATGACACATTGTCTCAACACCTGTTGGACAATAGCTTTGTTCATGGCACCGTCGATTGTAAACTCTTCAAGAGGGAAGTAGATGGTCAAATACAGATAGTCCAAGTCTATATTGACGATATCATCTTTGGATCGACAAACGATGCTCTGTGCAAGGATTTTGAGGAAGTTATGAAGTTGAAGTTTGAGATGAGCGCTATGGTAGAATTAAAGTTTTTTTTGGGTTTGCAAGTCGAACAGATGTCTGACGATATCTTTATTCACCAGACAAAGTATGTCAAAGATATCCTTGAAAAGTTCAATATGGCTGACTCAACGTCGATCAGCACTCCTATACCTCTTAATCATGGAATTGATCCTGATCCCATTGGGGAGAAGGTTGACAAGACGCTTTACCGTTCTATGATTGGTTCCCTCATGTACCTCACTGCTTCAAGGCCACACATCATGTATCTGACGTGTTTGTGCGCCCGAAATAATTATAATCCAAGGGTCTCTCATTTATCGTTAGTGAAGTGGATACTTCGGTATCTAAAGGGATGTCCAGGGGTCGATCTTTGGTATCCACGAGACGATGTATTTGAGCTGAGAGCATATTCTGATTCTGACTATGAAAGCTACAAGCTGAATGCCAAATCTACCAAAGCTGGTGGTCAATTCTTTGGTAACAGGTTGGTGAGCTGACAGTGTAAGAAGCAGACGACTGTATCGCTATCTACCTTTGAAGCTGAGTATGTGGCTGCCTCTAGTTGCTGTTCTCAGGTTTTATGGATACAACAACATATGCAGGACTATGGCTTGAAATTTCTTAATACTCCTATTTTTATAAATAACACTACTGCTATATCCATAACTAAGAACCCATTAAGTCACTCTAAAACAAATCACATCGATATACGATATCACTTCATCCGTGATTGCTATGAGAAGAAGTTGATCACCGTAGACAAAATTCACAATGACGAAAAAAAAGCTGATCTTTCTACTAAAGCTTTCGATATAAACATATTTTGTGTATTTGTTGAGGCTTAACGGTATTAAGAACATGGGCGGTGGGAAAGTGAGTGATCCCAAGGTTATGGATTCTGACCTTTGAGTAATCGTTCACCGGGTCATATTTCTTTGTAAATATTTTTCTTTCATTGGTTTTTGATTTTAGGGGAAGAATTGGTTTGGGGAAAATACAAAAACATTTTAAAAATCTTAGAAGTCAAAAACATTTGACAAGGTATAAAATTCAAAAACATTGAAAAATGGAAAAAAAATACAAAAACAATAAAAAATGTTCCTCAAAATGAGTTTTGAAGCATAAAAGAAAAATGATAGTACATTGATCATCTTGTTCCAAGTACTGATAAAAATGAGGTATAAATGTCTATTGATTAATGTCGGTGCATTGGTAGTCTTTGAAAACAAACAAGTAAGGGAATAAGTGATATAAACCTAACTAGCCAAATTGAAAGTGTGGTTAGCATTCTAGCACTAAAGTCTTGGTGATGATGGCAAACCATTAATAACCTGTCATACTCAAGCATTATGTTTCATGAGATCACCAAAAATAAAGTGTTAATAAAAGTGTTTTAAGCGTCTAGTACACAATCTACACTTTAACGGTGTATGGTTTTATGGCTTTAAATCCTGTATTGATGGGATGCACTAGGTTTCTGGAACCATTGAGGCCTTTATGTGGTTTATCATCTAGGCATTCACTTTGGTGATTATTTGACCAAAACGTGCTCTAAGAGCGAACCCTGAGTCATTAAACTTTGATCACGTTGTACTCTATACAACTCTCAGTACTGACTTGATCAAAACACGTTGTTAGTCATACATTGTTCCTCCTTTGCGTGCGTCTTAATACCAATAAGAAATGGACCCAGGGGATACAACGTCTACAACCTGACAGATGAAATCCTGCATACTCATCCATGGTAAAGGAAACTTTGGGTATTGCTTGATAACGGGGGTATGTATTCTCACTGTTGCAATGATTGCTAAATAAAAAGTTTTAAAAAGTTTTGATATGCTAGTTCTAAGGTTTAAGTCAAGTTGGGGTGACATGATAAAAATCAAATCAAGCCTGAGTCAAGATTAGAATCTAATCATGTTATGATATTATGTGCTTCATTGAACCTTAATCATATCACTGGTGTCTTTGAATCTTTTGTTTAAAAGTTTAAGTGGAAAACAATACCAATGACAAGGCTTAACATCAGACAAAATAAAGCCAAAATATAAAACCGTGATGGAAGAACAGATTGATCAATATGATTCCTCGCTCAACTCACAAAAATATGTTTCTTTCTCTGTGTAAATAGTTTTATTTTGAAATATTTTTGTTTTGATTACAACTTTCGTTATAAACCAAAAAAGTTTTTACATTTCTGTATTAGTTTCGATTTTGGTGAATGGTTAATCGGGTTTGGATATCCGAGGATCTGAATCGAGTGGTTGTTTTTGACAAAAAATATTTTAAATTTTGGATTTAAAAGTTCAAGTGAATTTATCAAGGTCATTATTTTGGACGTGATTAAGTTTGAAAATATGATAATGGTTGTTTTGAAAGCAAAATTGTTCAAAATTGTGGTCAAAATTTCAAGTGGATGCATCAAGATCATTAATTTGGACTTGATTGGACTCGAAAGTGTGAAATTTGTCAAGTTTAAACATTGTTTGAAAGCTTTAACGTATAAGTCAAATACTTATACGGGCGTATAAGTTCTGACTATATATATATATATATATCAAGTTATACGTTGGAATTATCATTTTCTACTTATACGTTTCTGAGAATGATACGCGTTGTTCACTTTCATTAAACAATTGTCCGTATATCTTGTCATTTACACCGTATAAACTGGAATCTTTGAATCTTGTGGTTGATAGCACATCACATGATTTGTTAAAGGTAAAAATCTGGGCTTATATGATAAATATGTGGTTGTCTAACAGCAATGAACAATACTTAACTAAATGGACATCAATTGGTCTTGTTCTGGATTAATTTCATAGGGCTTTTATGTTACAGATTTTGTCGATATAAATTTGAACCTATTTGTCTGTGATTGCTTGTCTATGATTTTTTGAATTTTTAAAATTGATTTTGACCTTGGTTAATGTGTGAACTCATAAGTGTTTACCACTTATACAACGTATAAGTTTCTTTGAGTTATACGGCGTATAAGTCCTAAAGACTTATACGTTGACCAAACTTACAAGACATATTCGTTGACCTAAAATTACACGTTGTTGTTTAAACTTACACGTTGAATAGACTTATCTGTTTGATCAGACTTACACGTATACATATTTATACGTCGTAATGACTTACACGCTCAAATACTTATCCGTTTATATTGACTTATACATTCATTCATATACTTATACGTTGATATATTTTCAAGTTTGTTAAAATTTCTGACATATCGTTTGTTTGTTTGTGTGTGCACATGGTAAAGATAAAATATTATGATGCTGATCACAACATTTGCACATTCTTGGATGGTACAAATGATAATATGGAACCTTTCCATGTCATATTACCGTTCTTTGAACGATCGAGGATTCTAAAGGCTATAAGGGCGAACACTGTGATAATCAAGGAGATTGTTGAGGAATTTTGGAAAATTCCAAGCTAGAAGAAGAATGTATCAAATAAGTTGTTCAAGACAAAAATATTATCATTTATGAACAAGTATTAAGGGATGTGCTGGAGATACATGATGAGTCAACTGATCCTACTGCTCTTGATGAGCGTATGGTCAAGGGATGTTTGCAGAGGATGGGTTATCAGAATGAGGTGAATAGGGTTACTTACTTGAAGGCAGGATTTTCGAGATCATTCAAATTCATGGTGCACATGATCATTCAGTGTTTAGGACATATAAAAGGCGGGTATGAGGAAATTTGGATTACCAAATGTGCATGTTGACTGCTTGATGCCCGAACCTAAAATATAACTTCTCCAAATTTATATTTGAGCACATGAAAATGTACTTTGACAACAAGTGGCTTATATATCCGAGGTATTGTCAAGATGGGTGAAGAGATTATACTAGCTCACATGTCTGCTAATGGTTGTGCTAAGCTCAAGTCATACAGGAATAAATCAGAGAAGGAAATTCCAGTTTTTAGAACTTTATTTAGGCATTTACGCAATCTTGAGTATGTTGCACCATCTGATAACAAATGAAGGAATGATGGTAGTGATTATGATCGAGAAAATGAAAACGTTTTTATGCAATGGTTTGTGCCTATTGATGGACGTTGGTTCATGAAAAAAAAGGAAGATGTGTCAGAAGGGTCACAAAAGCTAAAGCGAACGGTTAAAGCTGAGCCGATAACACCTCATGCACCTATTCTTGCTCCACAACAACCTGTTATTGTTGAACCAAATGTTGTTGATGCTGAACCAACTGTTGATCCAGATGGAGAGGAAACTGAATTTGATCCTGAAGTTAATAAGACTATTTGGGCTGATTCTCGTGCTATGCATGATTTGAGAAAGATGAGACAAACAAAGAAAAAGTGTGATCTAGATGATAAAGATGAGACGTATGTTCCTGAGACTACCAAGACGAAAAAAAAGCGTGTAAAGCATATGGTTAATAGATATGTGATTGATTCATGCTTGGTTGATGAACCAGAGGATGTGAATGTTGAAAAGACTCCAGAGACATCAAAGGTTGCTAAACCTGAAAAGACACCTGAATTAGTAGTGAGTTTGTATGATGTCATTGATAAACTTATGAAAACTCCTACTGCTCAGTAGTTTTCTAAAACTACTCCAATTATTGAAGAGCCCGTGCAACAAGAATCTCAAAAGACTGATCCTAAAGCATCACAACAATCTTTTTGGAAACTTTTCTGATGTTTACTTGCAATTGGATGGACCATCAAGAGTTGAATTTGATTTGTTAAAAGAAAATGTGGAAAATAAAGATGTTAAGATTACAAGTCTTATGGAAGAGAACGATCGTCAAGGGATGTAATGTTGAAATCAAGAAAAGGTTGGATGAGAGTGAACGAAAAAGGAAGATATCCGATGATTTGTTGGTGGAACACATGAAATACTTTGTCATCATTGAAAAGAAGCCTGGGATTAGACTTAATTTTGAAGTCGATAGAGCTGAAGCTAGTGAAACCGTGTTTGAAAGAGTATTTGATGGTGACATTGGTGTTGCTGAAGCAACTTTTCGTGTTGATTATGATGCTGAGAAAGCAACTGAAAAGGGCAAGTCAAAGATTGAAGAGCCTATCATAATTGATGATTCCTCTGTGCAGGCTAGGGGATCTAGTGATGTTGTTGTATAAGATGTTGAATCTGTGGTTGAAACGATAGTTGTACATGTTGAAACTATTGTTGATGAGACTAAGGTTCTTGAGGAAGAAAAGGAGGAAGAAGATAAAGAAGATGAAAAGAAATTGGATTTTGGGGATTTAGATGATGACTATGATGATCTGGATGATGATGATGATGATGATGATGATGATGATGATGATGATGATGCTCCTCAAGGAGGTGATGGAGCTAGTTCTGGTGAGTCTGAAAAGAAGATTGATTGTGTTAGTGGTGATGTTCAACATGATGAACCACAACAAGAGTCTGGAATCTAAAAATGTACCTACCGATAAACCATTGGAGGAGTTAGAAGATTTTGCTATTTCTAGTTTTCGGGTATCCAACATGGTGGATGAATTAGAGGAGCGGAATATTCCAGTTGATAAGTCTGAATTGGCTAAAATGTTGGATGTTTCTGTTGAAGATCTAACGTTAGATTTTGAAAAGGTTATTCCCGAGACAGAGATAAATGAAGATTGGTTAAACCAAGATGTGGAGTTTGATGATAAACCTGAAGCAGTCAAATATGTTGGTGAAAATGAAGAAATTGATGCTTTTGACGAGGTTTTTGATGAGGAAATCGAGATGGAACCAAATCCTTATGAACAGACAAAGAAAGTCAGTAACGATGAAATGAAAAAGGATTTTTTTTTTCAGATTATGTTGTTTAGCCTAAGCAAGTATTTTTAAATATGGTGAAATACTACAAGAAGACACAAAAGGATGCAACACTGGTTTGATGCATAAGTGTTGCTTATTTGAGCAAGATTCGAAAGATAGCAATTAGAAGACTATTTGGAGTGCAATACTTCAATAGTTTGATGGAGTTGAAGTCTTTGCCGTGGTTTGATGTTTATGACATATGTATGCATTATGACGTGCTCTACAAGCCAAAGAGTGGCCATGTGAAGGAGGTCTGGGAGTTTCTGGTGAATGAGACAAAGTGAGGGTTTAAAAAGTATACACCTCAAGTTCCTAAAGTATTCATGTATAAATCAAAAAAGAACCCGAAAGGTGATTTGATTCAGACGTTGAGGTATTCAAGGCTAGACTCACTACGCGTGATACCGTTTTACCCAATGGAACAGGATTTTCATCCTTATTTCCTTTGTTGGTCTTACTTAGCATTGACCGGTGAAGCGAAGTATGATGTAATTTGAGTGTATGATCCTATGTGGTTGGTTAACTATTCGTTGAAAGACATAGAGATATTACATTTGAACAGGATTCATTGCACTGATGATAAAGTACAGACTCACGCCAACTAGTTCCAAAAAGTTGTGGATTTATGTTTTGATAAAAAGATACATTCTGGAAGGGCTTGGGAAATGAATTGGAGAGAGGTCAGTAATGAAAAAGAAAGGATTGAGGCTTAGAAGGAAGCTGAACATCATAATCGAGTTACTTAAGCATTGTGGAATAGATTTCAATTTATGCTGATTGGAGTTTCTCGTCCAACATCTCAACAAGGTTCGACAAAGCCGTCATTTGAAAAAGCAAGAAAGGAGTACCGTAAGAGGGTATTTGGTATTGATTGATGATACAAAGACCTAGAAATATCCAAGGGGGAGTTTGTTAGAGCATTAGTGACTAATGCTAGGTTTTATGGGCTAAATATGTCATATTGTATGTTATAGGGGCTTAAAATGTCATAATTAGAATCTTGTTAAGGACCGTATAAGTCTAGCCAGTGTATGATACGCTAGGGGACATATGCGCTCCATATGCATTTGTATAAATAGTCCTTAATTGTCATATTTTGTAACAGTTTTTTGGAGAATTCTCATCAGATTGTACTCTCAATGTTATATCAATATAATGATGTTATGAGTGATTATGTGATCAATTCATTTATTATATGTTTCCGCCATATGATATAGTATAGTAAACACAAAGTTATCGATCTGTATCGTATCGTTCTACACGTATATGATGATGTTTATGAGCCGGAATCAGGTCTTTCAGTAATTAGCATGGTGGCCATAACGTTTAGAATTGGTGCAAAGATTACAATTGAGATTGATCGGGTGGTGATGGTTGCAAGTATTGCAGTTGGGGTTCTTACGTTTCTTGTAAGGTCTATTTTTCGGAAAAGTTGAAGATGCTTGTGGTTGGGTAGGATTGGTTGCAGTCGGATTTTTACGTTTCTTGTTGTGAGGGTGAGCGGAGATAGATGATTTGCAGTTACCAAAAGAGGAATAATGGAAAAGGTTGGATCGATTGCATGGATCTTTTGAATTTGGGCCACTAACCTAGGGATCACAACATTTAACTCTTTGGCTAAACAAGCAGCTATACGGTGGCAATAAGAATCAAACGATTGATGTCGAGAATGGCGGTGGTTTCTTAGGGTAGACATTCTACGAAGATCAAAAATAAATATTTATAAGAATAAGTTGAGGAAAATTATTTACTAATAAAACGTTAATTGCTTAGATAACTTATAAATAATTTGCTTTTAGAAGTGGGGTATTTGTGTCATATTATGAGGAATAAAAATAAAAGATTACAAGATAAGGGGTACATTGCCTAAATAGTCATTAGATGATGTAGTTAATATGATTAATGTGTGGTAACTACCTGAGAAGGTCAGTTTAAAAGTTAGAGTTTTTGTTGATTAAGTTAACTTTACAATAAACTAATGAAATATATTTGTGGATGTTGGCATCCAATGAGCTTTCCATGGCAGTTTAAATGGCCCAACAAAACTAACAAACAAAAGTAATGGAGTGGGACGACCCATGAGCGTTACATGGAATTTCAATTGTACCAACTAAATAACGATTTAAAACAAGTGATTTGCGCGGCCATGAGCGTTACATGGCATTTTAAGTGTCCCAACTAATTAACGAATTATCAATACAAATGAAGTTGGATGGCCCATGAGCGTTCCATGGCATTTTAATTGTACCAACTTAAACAAACTACCGAAACAAAATGTGGGTAGTTGGAGCATCCTGTAAACCACCACGTATGAAGAACTCCAACAAAAACATAAAACAAACTAAGAAATGGATAGTAGGAGTGCTCATGGGTTCTATGGATTTTTCACCCAATTAACCATTTAAATAACAAAACACAATAATCGAAAAAGCCGAATTTAGCCACGAACCACCGTGAATTCGGTTTAAAAACAACCTAAGGTGTCGGTCGTATGACAGTTGTGTTCCCGCTTTGGCCTATAAGCTCAAGTATTGTGGCCAGGTTATCCTCCATGTAAGGAATAGCGTCTTACCTTGGGTTCTCGAAATTGGTTTGCCAAGGCCCAAATCACAGTACTTTCCCCCTTCCAGTTACTACGGGAACTTGTCATACTACCTAGCCTTAAGGCGTAGAGTAAAAACAAAAGTAGGGATTTCTTAAGGAATTTCCTAAAAATAAAAGGCAATCTAATTTAAGAAAATTTTTCTTTGAAGGTTGAGGCATAGTCTCGGAGTTTTTTGTGTGTGTGCATAACAATATAATAATAAGAAAAAATAATTTAACTAGGGAAAGCTGTAAACAATTCATTTCGAACACATAAAGGCAAATAGATAAGCACGTATGGGGCTCCTAAGCATGTTACTAAGGCACCACTAACGACCTATCTTAAACCTTCGGCTATGATACCAATCTGTCACACCCCAACCTACGGCAGAAATGTCGGGGCGTGAGATGATTGCTTACAGCTCTCAAGGTACTATCATGCAATAATTTGAAAAGTGACAATATCTATTAAATTTAATTCATTAATCAAACAAATCATATACAAGTACATAATTCAAAATCTAAAGTTAACTAAGTCTTGACAATCTCTCCTCTAACATAGCAAATTCTAAGTTCTTCACCAAATCTTGCAACTAGATCACTTGATAACTTGCATATGCGTTAAAAATACAATAATAGTAAAATAAGCAAATAAGCATATAACACATTAGGCATAAATTGTTAAAAACACATTACTTAACAGTTGTAAGTTTGAGTATTAAATAATAGTAAAATACGACGAACGCATATGTCCCCAAAAACAGTATAAAATGAGTAAAAAGATGGGAGTGAGATACTCACCTTAGAAGATAGGCAAAGGTAAATGAATGCGGTAAAAATGGTAAATAAACGTCACGCTTGAGATGTAGCAATGACAAATCCTAACAAGAGTAATAACGGGAAATACTATGAATTAATAAATGGACTAAGAAAAATTCGAGATATGATCGAGTAGTGCGGGTATAAAATAATTTATTTAAAGTTTTATTCTTAAGAAGATAATTTTATAAATAAAATAAGATAAATCCTTTAACTTAAAATATTAAAGTGTAATAATTATATAAGTTATTTGAATCAATCGGCATTCGTGAAATAATACATTTCTACATTTTTTATTATTAATAAAGATATCTTTTTAGAGTAATATTATAGATAAATAATAGATAATAATAATAATATATAAAATGCAATCTTTTATAAAATACTATATTTTAACTATATTTTAATATGTTAATTAGTATGGTAGATTTTAAGTATACATATTAGATTATATCCCTTTTTAAATATTTATATTAAACCTTTAACAAATTTCAATAACTATTTATAACAATGTGTATATATAAACACACACACATATATATATATATATATATATATAGCAAGGTTATAATAAAAAGTCATTTTTTTTCTAAAAAGTATAAGAAGTGATATGAACCATCGGATACGATATAACACATGAGGGTGGGATCATAAACAATGAAATATTTTTTAATATGGAATTTAAATTATGAAATTAATTATCAAACCCATTTTGTTTCATCTATTCCATATAGTTTTGTTCAATTTGGTAACTGATTGGTAAAATTGTTGCTTAAAATCAGCTACCATTCAATTCCATTCATCGAACCATAAACAGACGCATCCAAAGAGTTCATCGGCATAGTGTTCATCATGTTCATCTTGCAATTAATAATTTCAGGTATGGTATCCAATTGATTATTCTCCTTCATTGGTTGATTAACATCTAGTGTCATGGTTTTCAGATTCAAACATCACCAAATTTTAGGACTCCAGAGGGTTTTGCCACTACACTATGGCGTCGGCAGCATATTATCCAACGGGCGGGTTATGAGCGATGGAGAGAAGATTTGGTCTCCAAAGTCGTCGCCACCATCACGCCCCCTTTGGTTCCTGTCCGAATTGTATGGTTTATTATACCCCTGCAGCATACCCGATTCGATGTCTATTTTATGGATTATAGAGTAGAGACCGGAGTAGAAAGAGCGTAAATATAAAAGACAAGGTGTAACTTGGAGTGGTCGGATTATTTTTTCCGATGAGTCCATAGGTTGTAGATTTGGTAGGATGTTAAATGAAAAGATGAGTTAGTGCCTTTACCCTTGATATTTGTGATTTTTTTCTTTAATAATTTTTTTATTTACACATCCGGTGTTAATTTAAAGAAGAAAGGAAGTCCAGTTCATGGGATTGACATCAAAATTTAATAACAAAAATTCAAATAATTGTCATCTTTAACCTTTTTTTTGGACACGGTGTGTTTTTATTAATAAATGTTAGAGTGTTTATGTTATTGGATAGTGTATTATAATTCTTGAAATAGTTGTGATGGTGAAAAAGATATTAATTACATTGAATAAAAGTCTTTTTAAATTGATGAATTGATAGATTTTTTTTGTTGAATAATAAAGAGATATTTGATTGTTAAGCAACTTTCGGAAGATACTGAGAATTATTGCATAAAAGTAGAAGATTCCAAATATATTCAATTGACATCTATATGTTATCATATTTATTATGACTAAACTTTCATTAAACACACCAAACTAACCCTTTAAAATAAAACACTCCTCAACTTGTTCCATCTTTCAATCTTGACCATTGACTACCAAGATCTAACCATCTGGATTACTTCCTACACTTTTTAAACACACCTATATTTTTAGGATAGCCCCTCCCTATATATATATATATATGACTTTAATCAACATTCGGAAAGATGATCGGTTAATATAATGGTTTCAAACAAAATATAAATTAAATAAACTAATTATGAATTATAATATAATTAAATTGATTTAAGGGATAAAATATAATACTTAAATAAAATTTCAAAATAAAATCAATCCAAAACAAGTTGGGGGTGGCTCGAGCCCACGCCCCCAGCCTCCCCGAGTCTTAACGAATCCACCCTCGCCGTCTGGGTTAGGTTATTATTTGGTTATAAGCTGAGAAGATTAATACATAAACATATTGACGCGCACCACGATAAACACATGAACCCTAGATCGTTAATTGATTAAACCCGCTTGTGTTTAATCAATTAAGGATAGGGTTAATGGATTAAGGACAACGAAGAATAGATCCAAGTAACTAATTACCCATAACATTAATTATACAAGGATTAATCGATCAGACAATTTCTGGAAAATACGAGATCAAGAACGCCATCAAAACATAAGTGAAAACGTAATTAAATAGAGGGTTAAGGACGGCTAGGGTTAGGTGATTATGCCTGGATGTTTAATTGTGTTTTTATAAACGTTTGCTTGTAATACAAGTCCATATTAGGGTCGACTAAAGCATATTAAGAAAACGAATCACATATTATGATTGTCGGTAGGCCGAAATTAGGTGATATAACATAGTGTTTGATTCAATTACCAACTTAGGTACGAAAAATAAGGTCCAAGGCTTCTAGAATTGATAATTGGGTTCGCGATTAGGGTTCGGATCTTGGGTTATCCAGCTTCTAAGATGGGTTTTTATATCCAAGTTACAATTTAGACCCTGAAGTTTGAATGTGGAATCAATAAACGTTAATAGTTTAGTTTAGGGTAGATTTTTCCAAATTATGAAAGTTATAAATATATTTTACATAAAAAATTAAACAATCATAAAATATTAATTAATCTCTCGATGAACGCGATATTTTATTTAATAAAATAACCCGAACGTCGAAACTGGTTGGGTATTAATAAAAATATGAATTCGGAAAAGAACCGAGTTGTTACATTGCAATACCTTTCTTCATCCAACATCTTGCCACAACGCTGGCATCTTTCCTTGTAACATCGACCACTATGGTGAAGATTACACTTGTAGTTACATTTAGACTTCTTGCCCAGATAACCACCGTGACTCTGTCTCAAGCTTGAATGGTTGTTGTTATTGGATGATTCAAACGGTTTGTGCTGATGACTATGAGAGTTGTTGGAAAGGGATGCTTTGTTACCCTGATTGTTGTTACCGTTGCCATCCCACTTATGCTTGTTATCACTAGTTCTGGAGTTGCTTTCTTCTGAGGCAGGGTTCCTTGTTTGGTTAACTTGTGGGCTAAACGAATAGCCTCTTGGATAGTGGATGGTTTCGAAGATGTTACCATTCCTAGAATTTGCGACGTTAATCCATTAATATACATCTTAATTCGCTTATAGGTCGGGTTCACCATCTGAGGACTCAATGCTGCTAACTCGTGTAACTGGTTTGTGTAGGCTTCAATCTCTAAACCTTCCATACGTAAATTCCAAAACTCTTGCTCAAGTTTCTGCACTTCATTCCTCGGGTTGTACTCTTCCTTCAACAAGTTAGTAAACTCTACCCATGTCAAAGAATTGCTCTCACTAAGTCCCATAAGTTGTACTTGAGGCTTCCACCAGGTAAGAGTTGTCCTTCAAGTATTTCCAAAGAAAACTTCACCTAACTTCCAATGGGATAGTTACACATGGAAAATGTGGACTCGGATATTTCTATCCAGCGAAGCAAGCCTACCGCTCCTTCTTGATCGCTATAAGAGTGAGGTTTACAGTCCATATAGTTTTTGAATGTGCAACCCATCATACCTATATTAGGGACAGAAAACTTACTCAGGTGTCTATGGTGGAAAAGAATACTTAGGTATACAGTTATCTAATTTTGATCGACAAATATGGGCTTTTACCTCCCGGTATTTGACCTAGGGCTTAGGTCGCGGCCATCGCAGCCGTGACCTGTTCATTAATCAAAGCTGCCAATTCTTCCTGGGTTAAGTTGATGTTCCCTTCACCACGGCCTATGACTCGTCCTCCACGGCCCCCACGTCTAGACATGTTTCTCTACATTCATATAATATAATACGAGTTAATATTCTCAATATCAATCATTATTCAAGCATAAAGTAAATGGCAAGCAATCATATGAACACAACAAATTCATAATAATAATACTTGAACAAATAAATTGTAAAAACCGTTTACAAAGTACTTAAATCCAAACATCAAAAATCCAAAAGTATAAGTTGGATGGAAACAACCCTACGCATCTAGGTTCAATATGAAAACAAGTCTCTAAAGAAAACAAGAGGTATCATCAATGAGTCACAACAAACCCTTCACTCTCTACATGCTAATCCTATGGGTCCTCCCCAGGTTCCTCTTGAGGCTCAAGTTCATCTTCCAGTTCTCTGATCCTGTCAAGAGCTTTTGTGTGTGAGTTCAATGAACCGATTCCTCATATGCTTTTTTTGTACACCAATTGCTTCAATTTCATCAACCATCTGCTTGGTTCTAAACCATTCCAAAGCTAAATCTCTCTTCAGCTTGAAAATGTCTCCAATGATGTCGTTCATGACACGATGTTCACTCTCAAAGGCTACCACTATAGCTGCAATAACTTATGCATGATGGTATGGTAGGACAGGGAGAGTAGGTTCACTAGAAGGTCTTCTAGGTTTAGGAGAGATATCGAGAAAAGGTACATGTGGAATGTGCTTCTTCCTAAATCATTTGCTCAACGTAATGTGGATACCACTCCCAGTTTTTTGGCTTCGAGAGTAAGCTTCCAAAATAAATTCCTCTTAAGAGGTTTCCCCCTCTGCTGAATCGATCCTTTGCTTCTTCGTCTTTGGTGACGAAGGTGGAGTAGGTGAAAATATGTGTGGATGATGTTGACATACTACAATGCATGTGTGTGTACGAATAAGTACTCAATGTAGTGTGTGTAGTGTAACTAATGCAGCATGGTCAGTCATAGCCAGTAATGCAACCTATTTCACTATAACTAATGTCTCCTAACGAGTTGGAAGAATTGTCTACGCAATTACAAGAACTATTGGATAAGGGTTTATACGTCCGAGTTCATCACCGTAGGGAGCGCCAGTTAAGAATAAAGACGGAAAATCTAGAATGCGAATTAAGAACCGTTATCCCTTACCTCGAATTGATGATCTCTTTGTCACACCCCTGTCTAAGGCCTAAGAGTGTGATCCAACATTTGGTACCACAAGTGTAAATAGATCAGAGTTGCAATCAATTAGCGGAAGACTTATAAAACTTGTGGATTTAATATATAAATATTTATAATACAAAAGTCGGGAATATAAAAGATTCCCGAACTAGTTCAAAAGATTTCTTGTTTTACATTCACAAAACCACCATCATTATATATTAAAGTTTTAACAAAAGATCCGAGCCATCAGATTTAAACATAGCACTTCGACATCCCAAGCGCTAATCTTGTTCACCTGCAAAATGTAATTAAAATACGTCAGCAACGAATGCTGGTGAACAAGCTGACGCAAAAATATTTTATTTTACTTTATTACCGCTCGAGACTACGCCTGGCTCGGCCCAACGTGGCTTAGGAATAACAAAGTTAAATAACACATTATAAATTCGAGCCTCTACTCTAGATCACCTCAACAAACACCACAGCGTTCGACTTAGTTAAGTACCCGTAAATATACACATAAGGTCGTACTCCCTGCAGGAGAGCGTCCTACGACCAAGGATGGTGCGATGTGCCCATTCATCGCATAGTACGACCTATGTAAGGATCCAGACATACGTATACCACAGCCTGAGGGCTAGGTTTATACCCTTATTTATAACAGTTTTAGGAACACGTAGTTCCTTGTAAACAATTTCACATAACATGTTTGACTCATTTGAAAACAAGTTTATAAAAGTTTGGGGGCGTATTCACCTTGTCTCTTTAGGATCGACTTCACTCACCGTCCAAGGGTCTTTCCCTTCTTTATCTCGCACCTATAGTACAAGTATAAACATTTGTTAGTCGGATACACGATCCGAATTAAGACCTTTAGTCTTCTTTTATATCTCAACCTCGATGAACCTTTAGTTCATTTTCTTTTACTTGAAAACCTTTAGTTTAAAAGTAAATTATAAACCTTTAGTTTATATCAAAACCCGACGTTTCTTCTTCTCCAAGAAACGTAATCATTTATTATTTAAGAATCATTCATTTTTTATTATCTTTTCTTTTCTTATCTTTTATCGAGGTATCGAGTATAACCTCGACTTAAGGCTTAAGCCTTGAATATAATATTATATTCAATTGACATTACGCCTAACCTTATTGGAGTTTAGAAACCCTAGGAACTTAGGCAGCACTCCAACGCCACTTGATCAATTGTTCCTCCTTGTTGTTGAACACCAAACTTTCAACACTCAACGGAAAGGTTTACGAGATTCATCTCCATTGAAACAAAGACTTTCTTGATCGTATGTGGGTGGAGGGTGGCACGAACTTCGAGGAAAATTCGACATGGAAATCGAGGTTTGGGACACGTTTAACGAGGAATTATAGCACGTTTATCGAGGTGGATCGAGTATACGATTGTGGTATTCTAGTGAGATGTTAGAGAGAGAAAACAAGGCTGAGTTTTGGTGTGCCAAGAATGAATCTCGGACCTTGCTATTTATAGACAAAACTCGGAACCCCATCGCGCTACGCAATGGGCTCCTGGGCATCCATCACGTATCGCGATGTAGCCCAGGTGAGTCAGCCGGTAGGCCTGCCACGTGTCGACACGTGACAGGCGTTGCGACTGGTGGCACCACGTGGCAGCACGTGGCAGACATTGTGCCACCGCTTTCCACGTGGCACACGTGTCACAACGTGTCAGGCCACGTCATCGCGTATCGCGATAACATTGGCTCAACGGCGATCGCGTATCGCCGTTGACTTTTTCTAGAAGGTTTGACCAAGCCCCATCGCGGTAACCTTATTGGCGTTTAGAAACCCTAGGAACTTAGGCAGCACTCCATCGCCACTTGATCAATTGTTCCTCCTTGTTGTTAAACACCAAACTTTCAACACTCAACGGCACGCTTTACGAGATTCATCTCCATTATAACAAAGACTTTCTTTATCGTATGTGGGTGGAGGGTGGCACGAACTTCGAGGAAACGTCAACACAGAAATTGAGGTTCGGGACACGTTTAACGAGGAATTATAGCACGTTTATCGAGGTGGATCGAGTATACGATTGTGGTATTCTAGTGAGATGTTAGAAAGAGAAAACAAGGCTGAGTTTTTGTGTGCCAAGAATGAATCCCGGACCTTGCTATTTAAAAACAAAACTCAGAACCCCATCGCGCTAGGCGATGGGCTCCTGGGCATCCATCGCGTATCGCGATGTAGCCCAGGTGAGTCAGCCCATAGGCCTGCCACGTGTCGACACGTGACAGGCGTTACGACGCGTGGCACCACGTGGCAGCGCATGGCACACATTGTGCCACCGCTAGCCACGTGTCACAACGTGTCAGGCCACGTCATCGCGTATCGCGATGACATTGGCTCAACGGCGATCGCGTATCGCCGTTGACTTTTTCTAGAAGGTTTGACCAAGCCCCATCGCGGTACGCGATGGGCCTGTCTTTTGTCCCGTCGCTATCGCGATAGGACAAGAAACCAGAATTTTCATTTTAAACCCTAAGGTTTGGAATTTGGCATTTTCAGTCCCTTAACTTTGGAAAGTTGATATTTTGAACTCGAAATTTCCATGATGTTACATCCTCCCCACCTTGAAATAATCTCGTCCTTGAGATTGCTTCACACGAATAGGTGAGGGTATTTCTTTTTTATTTCTGATTCAAAGTCCCAAGTATATTCGGGCCCTCTACGCGAGTCCCATTTTACTTTCACGATTTTCAAAGTTCTTCTTTTTAATTTCTTTTTTTCGAACCTTCTATTTGAATCGGACGTTCTACAAATTTTAAGTTCTCGTTTATTTAAACGTCTTTTAATGGCATAGCCAAAGATTCATCGGTTAAACACTTACGCAGATTCGAAACATGGAATACATCATGTATTCCTTGCATTTCCTCGGGAAGTCGCAATCGATATGCAGCAGTGCCGATTTGTTCAAGTACCTCGAAAGGCCCAACGAATCGAGGACTTAACTTTCCTTTCTTACCGAAGTGAACAACGCCTTTCCAAGGCGATATTTCTAATAAAACTTTGTCACCGACATTAAACTCTAACGGCTTACACGGACATCGGCATGACTCTTTTGGCGATCTCGTGCCATCTTAAGTCGTTCTCGGATTTGGAGAATCTTATCGGTGGTTTCTTGGACTACCTCAGGTCTAGATAATTGATTGTCTCCGGTTTCAGACCAACACACGGGCACTCTACACTTTCTACCATATAACACCTCGAATGGTGCGGCTTGAATACTCGTGTGATAGCTATTATTATACGAGAATTCAATTAGGGGTAAGTGGTCGTCCCAACTTCAACCTAAATCAATCACACAAGCGCGGAGCATGTCTTCCAACGTTTGAAGTCCTTTCACTTTGCCCATCGGTTTGCGGATGATAGACAGTGCTAAGGTTTAACTTCGTACCAAGAGCTTGTTGGAAGCTTTTCTAGAAGTGAGACGTAAAACGATTGTCTCGATCAGAGATTATAGACAGCCGTACTCCGTGCAAAGCAACAATGTTGTTTACATAAATACGCGCTAGTCTATCCATTGAATATGACTCATTGATGGGTATAAAGTGTGCGGACTTTGTTAAACGATCCACAATTACGCATATTGCATTGTGTTGTCGAGTCGTCTTTGGGAGTTTGGTTATGAAATCCATGGTTATTAACTCCCATTTCCATACGGGAAGTTCGGGTTGCTGAAGCAATTCCGAAGGCCTTTGATGTTCAGCCTTGACTTTCAAACATGTCAAACATTTTGCAACATGCGAAGCGATATCTCTTTTCATTCCATTCCACCAATAATTCTCTTTGAGATTATGGTACATTTTATCGCTTCCGGGATGCATCATGTACTTAGATTTGTGAGCTTCATTCAAAATTATCTCACGCAAATTCCCAACAATTGGTACCCAAATTATATTTCCAAGTCTAAGGATACCATCGTCACCTTTGACTAGCGAGTCAATGGTTCCGTTACGTTTTTCGTCGGAGATTTGGTTTTCATTGATCGCTTGAGTTTGAGCGGATTTGATTTGTTCAAAGAGATCGATTTGAAGTTCTAGGCGCAACGCTCGGACTCTTTTAGGCTTCTCGTGCTCCTTACGACTTAAGGCGTCAGCCACGACGTTGGCTTTTCCTTCATGATAAACAATTTTACAATCATAGTCGTTTAGAGTTTCCATCCAGCGTCGTTGGCGCATATTAAGCTCTTTTTGATCAAAGATATGTTTCAAAATTTTATGATCCGTGTACACGGTAAATCTTACTCCATAGAGATAGTGCCTCCATATCTTAAGTGCAAAGATTATGACGCCTAACTCTAGATCGTGAGTCGTATAGTTATTTTCGTGTACCTTGAGTTGACGAGAGGCATAAGCAATTACTTTCTTGCGTTGCATTAGTACACATCCCAAGCCGGAATGAGATGCGTCACTAAATACTATGAAATCCTCAGTACCTTCTGGAAAAGACAGTATAGGTGCTTGATTAAGCTTTTGTTTAAGTATATCGAACGCCTCTTGTTGCTTCATTCCCCATTCATACTTGATGTTCTTACGAGTTAGTGAAGTTAGGGGAACGGCGATACGAGAAAGGTTTTTTGATGAATCTACGGTAATAGTCGGCCAAACCTAAGAAACTTCGGATCTCGGTTGGCGACTTTGGGACCTCCCACTTAGAGATAGATTCAATCTTAGCGGGGTCCACTTGAATACCGTTGACATTAATGATGTGACCAAGAAATTGCACTTCGTGCAACCAGAACTCGCATTTTGAGAACTTAGCGTACAATTTCTCGGTTCTAAGAATTTCAAGCAACATTCGAAGGTGGATTTCATGATCGGCCTTTGACTTGGAGTAAATAAGTATGTCGTCGATGAATACGATAACAAATTTATCCAAGTAAGGTTTGCATATACGGTTCATCATGTCCATGAACGCAGCTGGAGCATTAGTAAGTCCGAACGGCATGACCGTGAACTCATAATGTCCATACCTTGTTCGAAACGCGGTCTTTGGAATATCTTCGGATTGGACTTTGAGTTGGTGATAGCCGGAACGAAGATCAATTTTTGAAAAGAAGCTAGCACCTTGAAGTGGATATTGGTTCTTGATTGTAACTTTGTCTAATGCATGATAATCGATGCACATATGCATGGATCCATCCTTCTTCTTGACAAATAGGATTGGCGCTCCCCAAGGCGATGAACTCGGTCGAATAAAACCTTTCTCCAGTAGCTCATCAAGTTGTTTCTTAAACTCCTTCATTTCGGTTGGCGCTAAGCGATACGGAGCTTTGGCGATCGAAGCAGTACCGGGAATTAGATCGATCCTAAACTCTACTTCGCGGTCGGGAGGAATACTAGGAAGTTCATCAGGAAAGACATCAGAATACTCCAAGCAGAAGAGCGTCCTACGACCAAGGGTGGTGCGATGTGCCCATTCATCGCATAGTACCACCTATGTAAGGATCCAGACATACGTATACCACAGCTTGAGGGCTAGGTTTATACCCTTATTTATAACGGTTTTAGGAACACGTAGTTCCTTGTAAACAATTTCACATAACATGTTTGACTCATTTGAAAACAAGTTTATAAAAGTTTAGGGGCGTATTCACCTTATTGGCGTTTAGAAACCCTAGGAACTTAGGCAGCACTCCAACGCCACTTGATCAATTGTTCCTCCTTGTTGTTGAACACCAAACTTTCAACACTCAACGGCACGCTTTACGAGATTCATGATCGTATGTGGGTGGAGGGTGGCACGAACTTTGAGGAAACGTCGACACGGAAATCGAGGTTCAGGACACGTTTAACGAGGAATTATAGCACGTTTATCGAGGTGGATCGAGTATACGATTGTGGTATTCTAGTGAGATGTTAGAGAGATAAAACAAGGCTGAGCTTTGGTGTGCCAAGAATGAATCCCGGACCTTTCTATTTATAGACAAAACTCGGAACCCCATCTCTCTACGCGATGGGCTCCTGGGCATCCATCGCGTATCGCGATGTAGCCCATGTGAGTCAGCCCATACTCCTGCCACGTGTCGACACGTGGCAAGCGTTGCGACGCGTGGCACCACGTGGCACACATTGTGCCACCACTTGCCACATGGCACACGTGTCAGGCTACGTCATCGCGTATCGCGATGACATTGGCTCAACGGCAATCGCATATCGCCGTTGACTTTTTCCAGAAGGTTTGACCAAGCCCCATCGTGGTACGTGATGGGCCTGTCTTTTGTCCCATCGCGTATCGCGATAGGACAAGAAACCAGAATTTTCATTTTAAACCCTAAGGTTTGGAATTTGGCATTTTCTGTCACTTAACTTTGGAAAGTTGATATTTTGAACTCCAAATTTCCACGATGTTACACTCTTTGACCAGTTGCAAGGATCTTGTTACTATTCGACAATCGACCTTAAGTCGGGTTATCTTCAACTTAAGGTTCGAGGAGAACCAATATCTAAGACGGCGTTTCGCACTCGTTATGGTCATTATGAGTTTACGGTTATGTTGTTTGGGTTAACAAGCGCTCAAGCGGTACTCATGGATCTCATGAATCGAGTTTGTAAACCGTGCCTAGATAAGTTTGTCATTGTGTTCATAGAGGACATCCTAATCTATTCTAAGATCAAAGAAGATCATGAAGAACATCTACGTTTGATTTAGGAACTCCTCAAGAAAAAGCAGCTATACGCTAAATTTTTTACATGCGATTTTTAGATCCGAGAGGTATAATTCCTAGGCCATGTGGTTAACGAGAAAGGGATTCATGTTGTCCTGTGAAAAATTGAGTCCATCAAAGAGTGACCGACTCTATAGACGCCAACTGAAATTCGTCAACTTCTTGGTTTGGCAGGTTACTATCGAAGGTTCATTGAAGGATTTTCAAAGATTGCACAACCCCTAACTCTCTAACCCATGAGGGTACTGTATATAATTGGGGTGAAGAAAAAGAAATGACATTTCACTCACTGAAGCAGAAGCTTTGCAGCACGCCAATTCTGTCTTTGCCAGATGGAGTCGACGATTTCATTGTTTATTGTGACGCATCCATTCAAGGACTTGGGTGTGTACTCATGCAGCAAGAGAAGGTTATTGTGTATGCTTCTCGTCAACTAAAGGTCCACGAACAGAATTACACAATTCACGATATGGAACTAGGAGTCGTTATTTTCGTTCTAAAGATCTGGTGGCACTACTTATATGGAACCAAGTG
>NW_027501919.1:0-48644 GCF_021521415.1 Bidens hawaiensis | reverse complement strand
ATTCACAATTTCAAGCCTTGCTTGGTCTGCCGGATCCAGTTTCCTGAAACATTGCTCATACATTATGTCTGATTCGCTGCCAGTGTCTACCAGGACTTTTGACACTTCGTAATGAGCAATGTGTGTAGTGATAACCAGAGGACTGCTAATTGAAGGGCCTCCCCTGATTCTTGGGAAGATTACTTGTTGCTCGCGCCAATCTCCTTGGATTTGCGCGCTTCTTTTTCTTGACGTTTGCCCTTGCCTTCCTCCCTCAGCTACACAGATTCTTTTGTACTTTTTGCTGGCAGAGGCTCCTTCTGGTTGTTCATTTCTGGTCTTGAGTTTTTTACCAGGTGAGCCAGCTTGCCTGATTTCACATCCTTCTCAATTGCATCCTTCAAATGATGGCATGCATCGGTGTTGTGTCCAGTGGATTTGTGAAACTCACAGTACTTGCCACTATCTGATGGTCCCTTGTAGTGTAGTGGCTTGGGGCTTTTGAACTGGACGTTCTCAGTTGCTTAACACCTGTGAAGGCGTTTTAATGAGGGGAGTCCATATTCTTGGCAGAGGTCTGCTCGGATCTCTGCCGCCCTCCCTCCTGTCACCTCCCCGCGATTACGAACATCTTTTTGGGGCTGGGGTGAGCTTGGTTGCGCCTGTTTTTCTGCGGAAGAAAAACTGGTTGGTTGCAACCTGGACCATACGGAGTTCTGCTTGCCCCGTTTTTCTTTGCTGCGCGGTGAGTCAGCTTGATGCGCTCTTTCTCTTGCCCTATCTTGGGCAATTTGTTTTTCATTCCTCGCGAAAACTCGCGATGCTTCCATTAACTTGGCCCACGTGGTGGGCATGCCATCTCGACTTACGAGAGCTCGGCGGAGTTGATCACTGCGCGCGCCTTGTATAAAGGCCACGCGCAGGAGTTGTTCGGTTATACCTCCGATTGCCAGAGACTCCTGATTGAAACGAGTGATGTAGTCTTCAATCGTTTCATCATTCCTGCGCACGCAGTGCATGATGTCATCAGGATCGCGCGTGTGTCTGCGCTGCTGCACGAAGTGGGCTTGGAACTTTTCTAATAGTTCCTCGAACCCATCAATTTGCCCAGTCGGCAAGCTCTCGAACCAGACCCGCGCCGCGCCCGTGAGGCAGCGAGCAAACATATGACGCCATGTTGGCATCGTCCAGCTCTCTAGGTTTCCAGTGTTGTAGAAACCTTGCAAGAAATCGTCTGAATCTGTTGTGCCGTCATACTTGCCCAAACCACTTGGCATCTTGGTTTTGTGCTGGATGGGAGCCTGCGCGATGCGCGCAGTGAACTTTGAGTGTTTCACCAAGATGGCTGGTCTGTACGGTGTGGTTACGTCCACTTGCCCTCTGACTGGTGGGCTATACGGCATGTGCAGATCCAGATCGGCTCTGGCTCCAGGCGCCATGTTCACAGGCGCGCGGAGCTGTGAGCCTCCTGCATGAGTATCCTGCGTCTTCCTCATGCTATGCACTTCTTCATCACTGAACTCAGTGTGTGCAGTGTGAACAGAATGTCCTTCTTCCGGCGCGCGCGGCCTTTTTGTTGCATGAACAGTTTGCTTATCAAGCGCTTGCCTTTGTGTTAAGTCGGCTAGCTTTTTCTGCTTGACCATCTCATTGTACTTGTCCATTAGGCGCCGCTGCTCGTTTATGAGCCATTCTTTAGGATCATTTGTTTCATCTTCTGGACCCATTGGTCCCTTTTGTTTTGCGCCGGCAAGATTTTATAACGTGAGATCGTCTGGAGGAGTTTCAGTCTGGCCGTGAGGAGTTGTGATGAAGGGACGGTTACTGGTGGTGCGCGTAGAATCACGTGGCCCCCTCAAAAACTGTTGTCCCTCATTAACGTCCTCACGTTCAATATCCTCCAGAACTTGATCAACGTTATGAACGCCAGAAACCATGGTGATTTTTGTTTTTATATATAGATCTGATGAGATCTGATTGCCGTTGTAACAGTGGATGGCGCCAATGAAGAGACGTGGATCGACTCACTGGTAGACGATCTACTTTCCTCGGGTGTGATTATGATTCTTCACCGATGGTTTTTCTGGATCTGGGCTCTTCCACCTACAAAATGAACAGCACCGTTAACTTACCCCTCAGAAAGGGACAGAGGGGTCCTCTTTGGGGTAACCCTCCGGTGTGAGAATAAGTATTTTGTGGAGAAGATAATAATGTTGTGTGGGTCAGGAAATCTGGAGAGTATTGCTTAATAGCTGAATACTCTGTAGATTTCTGTGATTGAGAAAGTAACTGACTATGGCTGTCTGTGAATGAATGTAATTGAATATGCTTCAATGTGAATCCATGTCTGTAACTGTGTAAGTTATGATGTATTTATAGTGCTAGGGCTTCCACTGATTGGGCTCAGCCTTGTTGGCCTCCTCCAATTGCTCTGCGCCACGTGTCCTCTGGGACACCTGGTGCTTTCTCATTGGTTGTAATCACGTGGTAGCACATGTGTCATGCTGAGTTGTCCACCTTTCATTTGGCAGCTGTCAACATCAGCATATTCTTATTCCTTAAAAAGATACCTTCTGGAAGGTTGTCTGACGTGCACAATCAAGGTTGCCCTAATCCTGATTTGGATAAGGACGAGGTTGATTATGTGCATGTGATATGCGCCTATCCTGAGGATGCGCGAGGTCTTCTCTTTATTCTCACGCGCAGATGTTTCATGCGCAGATGTGATATGCACGAGCATGTGATATGCGCCACGCGCGGATGCGCCACGCGCATATGTGATATGCGTGAGCATATGTGATGCGTGAGCATCTGTGGTGCCTGGGCATATGATGCCTGAGCATGTGTTATATGCGTGAGCATATGTGATACGTGAGCATCTGTGGTGCCTGGGCATATGATGCCTGAGCATGTGTGATATGCGTGAGCATATGTGATGCGTGAGCATCTGTGGTGCCTGGGCATATGATGCCTGAGCATGTGTGATATGCGCCATGCCATAGGTTTTGGCTTTGTGCCTTCATAATGTCTTGATTTCAAGTCACTTGTCTGTATCTTTGTGGGTTGACCCGCCTCGCTCGTTGTTAAGGCGGGTACATACCTCTTCACTCAACAACATAACTTAATTTTCGTTCCTTCATACATGTTCTCTATAAACCAACCGAATTATTGATTTTGTAAGTGTTTTCAACATTCTATATTTATTTTTCGAAAAATTTTAGGGTAGGATGTGAAGCATGTCATAGGTTTATGTTTTTGCAGAAACCAAACATTGTTTATATTCAAACAATAATTTTCGGATTAATTTTTTGTTCACAAATATCAATTATAAAGTTTTATTTTTTTCCATTTCATTTTTATTTAACTATTGTGCCGTCTTTGATGTTTATACAAACCCAAATATATAGATATATAAAATTGATTCTTAAGAAAGCAGTTGTTAAATTTTGGTTTTTTCATTTTTGTGTTAAAATTTTATTGTTTAAGATATTCCGGTATTCTTCATTTACATCGATTTTCATTTTGAGTGATATAATCTAATGGTGTTTTATAGCTTTAATCTATAAGACTTTATTTTTGCATCTTATGGTTCAGTAAAGTAGGCTTAACTCAACTTTGAGGGTTGTTATCTATATTTTGTGAAGATGTCTACATCCAAAAAGAAACGAAAAAATGAAGGATCTTCATCTTCTCAAAATAAGCTAAGTAATAGTGGTAGGTAGAATTATTTTATTTGTTTCTACCCAATTAATGATATTTCAATGGTTTTAATTTGTTTAACGGTGCAATAATGTTATTATTTTAATTTTTCATTTTTTAAATGTAGGCCAAAGTCAACGTTGACCATTGTCTACCATATCCAATAATACAAACTACATCAATTATCAATCAACACCGATTGTCACTCTACCATATCAAGCAAGTATGTAAATTTTATTAAATCATGATTTTCAATTTGAAATCACATTTTAAATAGAATAATATTTGATATTCATAAATTTAGGTGGTTGTAATTTACCGCTTAAAAGTTACCAAGATAATATAGATCGTTTATCTAATAATACAAATTCTTATCCGCGTCCAACCTATTCCTCCTTTAATCCTTGTGTCCCTGGTACGTTAATAAAATAATCGTTATTACTATATTATTTATCAGTTTTTTGTTTCTCATTGTGTTTTTTAAAATGTAAAACGTTACAGTTAAACACATCTTTGAGACCTTGCAAAATATTTCATCATCAACACAAGTATCGTGTTTACAATCTAATAAGGAAAACGTGTCTCCATCAACAATTTTGAATGTCCACTCTTCGAATGTAGTAAACAACGGTTAGTATTTACAAATTGTTTTCAACATAAATATACTCTTTGAATATTTTTATTAGTTTTTAAAACCTTT
This sequence comes from Bidens hawaiensis, assembly GCF_021521415.1. Taxonomy (NCBI): domain Eukaryota; kingdom Viridiplantae; phylum Streptophyta; class Magnoliopsida; order Asterales; family Asteraceae; genus Bidens; species Bidens hawaiensis. The sequence goes on along the minus strand of NW_027501919.1, from coordinate 44,266 downwards.
ATTTTGGCTTAAATACTGATATTACAACCTTTGTAGTTTTAAGACCCTCAAAGATGTACACCATTTTTCAACTATGCTAAGTCTAAAAAGAAAGAAAGACGATCAATTTTAGATGCAAAAAGAACTTCCTCTGTTGACGGGAAGAAAAATGTTCAAAAAAATACATGTTCAGGTATATTGCATTTTCTTTATAATTATTATTTTTCTTTTTGTATTATTTTTAAATAAATGATAAGCATATGGCGTAATACAATTTTCAAGTTTGTAAATTGTATTAAAATTATTAATTTTATTATAAAATTTATTTATAATTGAAAATTAACAAATCAAATGTCTATTACAGGTTCTTCTAATATACCTGTTAGTGGTTTAAGCAACAATCAAAATTATTTTCCCCATACAACATATAACTCATGTATTCCTTGTGTTCCTGGTATGTTATTAAATTGTTGTTCACTATGTATTGTCGTCATCAAATTTTGTTTCTCATGTTTATGATTAATATTTTAAACGTACAGTTAATCGAGTTTTTCATAATTTGAAAAATATACACTCATCCACACAACTACTGCATGTGCAATCTAATAAGGAGAACCTGTCTCCATCAACATCGCCAAATGTCTACTCTTCGATTGTATTAAACAACGGTTAGTGTTTTAAAATATTTAAAAGTAAACAGCTTTGAAAACCTTTACTTATGCTTAAATATTGATATTATTACCTTTTTAATTTCAAGACTCTAAAACATCAACACCATTTGTGAACTCTGCTGCGTCCAAAAGGAAAGAAAGACGATTAATATTAGATTTCAAAAGAACTGCTTCTGTTGACAGGAATAAAACTGGTGTCCAAAGTAACTCTTCAGGTATATTTTGTTTTAAATTTAACTATTATTAACATTTATTAGGTCTGTTTTTTTAATGAAACACTTGGAAGTAAATGGAATGCTAATAAATTTTAAGAATAATTTCATTTTAAAAAAAATTAAATTATTTACATTTTCAAGTTCCGTCCGGATTTTACAGCAACAAATAATATTAACATTGTATAATCAAACGTTTCATAATTTGTTAACTTAAAGATGTTTCAATTTAACACAAAATAATATTTCATATAATATAATTAATACGGAGTAATTAAAATTTTAATTACAATTTTTCTTTTGAAATATCATATGTGCAGTTGTCGATATTTTGTTGACAACTTTTAAAATATTGAACAGGTCGTATAAATAAATATAATGTTCAAGAAGGATCAAACGCGTCTTCTGTTGTTGATGACATTCCGGAGTCGTCTACAACCTTTCGTAGAAGGTCAAGAAAAAGAACCCCTATAGTACCTATACCTATGGCTGATTTAAATGAACATGCTACAACTACTCATTATCTAAATGAATTAGATGTTTTTAAAGGAATATCATCAAGTATGATATGTATTTCATAATTTACTTTAAATCATTTATTATGTATTTATGTATACTAAGTAACTCCAAATGATTATATTTAAATTTTACTAGAATATCTTGATCATGGAAATCAATCCGTTATGTGTCCAAGTTGCAATGCTTTGTTGTGGAAAGCCGAAGTTAACAGACCAAGTAGTAGTAATGAAGAAGAAGCTTTTTCCCCTTGTTGTTATAATGGCAAAGTTGAACTTCCCGATGTTAGACAACCAGATGATACTTATCTACAATTATTTCGTGGTGATAGTGCCATCAGTAAGTATTTCTTGAAAAACATTAGACGTTTCAATTCGATGTTTTCGTTTACGTCTATGGGAGGAAAGATTGACCATTCTATAAACAAACGCAATGCGCCATATACGTTTCGACTTAGCGGTGAAAACTATCATTGTTTGGGAAGTCTTTTACCATTACAGGGTTGTAAACCACAGTTTTCTCAACTTTACATTTACGACACGGAAAACGAGGTTTCAAACCGTCAGGGTGTTTTTGGGTAAATACTTTAAACGATATTCTTCCACTTTTGTTATGTTATTAATTTTTAGTATAAGTATTATTATTTATAATCTTAGGAAATTTACTTTTTTGTGGGCAGTGATAATAAAGCAAAAAACGATGAGCTGGAGATGCATATTATTAATTATTTGAAGATGATGTTAGATTCAAATAATCATTTGGTCCAAGCTTATCGGATGGTAAGAGATTGTTTTGAAGAAAACCCATAACTCGATTTGAAGTTGCGTATTATTGGAACAAGACAGCATGATGCGAGAAAGTATAACTTACCATCAAGTTTTGAAGTTGTCGCTTTAATCGTCGATGATATTGGTGACACTGTCGATAACCGAGATGTAATTGTTACCAAGCAATCTGGTTCTTTAAAGCGTATAAGTGAACTTCATCCATTGTATACACCTCTTCAATACCCGTTGTTTCATCCTTTTGGCGAGGATGGTTATCAGGTTAATATACTTCATAAGAATGTTTCATCTTCATCAACCGCAGCACGCAAGAAGGTTACAATGCGTGAGTTTTTTGCTTATCATATTCAAGATAGGCCAAATATGTTTTCAACCATGTTAAATGGTAGGCGTTTGTTTCAGCAATTATTAGTTGACAAATATACGATGATGAGGCACAAAGATTACATTTTATACGCGGTAAAAAACATGAGCTTCGATGTGATACTTACCAAATTTTACGAGGTATGCAATCTGTTGGAAATACTGATGTTTCAACTACTGGTCAACGTGCTATTCTACCATCCTCATTTACTGGCGGAGAATGATATATGATGCAAAACTACCTAGATGCTATGTGTCTCTGTAGATGGTTTGGTTATCCCAATTTTTTCATAACCATAACCTGTAATCCCAATTGGCCAGAAGTTAAAATATTTCTTAAGGATACAACGTTAAAGTCGGAGGATAGACCTGATATTTTATGTTGGCTTTTTAAGGTCAAACTTGATGCAATGATTAAATTGGTGAAGGATAAGTCTTTGTTTGGAAAGGTTCAAGCAGGTAAATTTCATTAATTTGATGAGTATAAATTTATAAACATGATCTACTTTAATATTTTACTTTGTATAGACTTAAAATTCAATTTAAACAAACAGATTATTTGTTTACCTATTAAAACTTGTGGAATATTTACTTTTATTATGTATGTTGCAGTTATTTACACGATAGAGTTTCAAAAAAGGGGGCTACCGCATGCTCATATTTGCATATTTATGCATCCATGTAGCAAGATTCATAATCCACAAGATGTAGATAAATTTATTTCTGCTGAGATTCCAAACAAAGACAATGATCCAGACCTTACAAGCTTGTATCTGATCATATGATTCACGGTCCGTGTGGTGATGCTAATCCGAAGTGCACGTGCATGGTAAACAAAAAATGCTCCAAAAGTTTCCCAAAAATGTTTAATGATGAGACAGTTGTTGATTCGCAAGGTTTTTCGGTATACAAAAGAAGAGATAACGGGCAATATGTTGTTAAGTCAGATATAATGATGGATAATAGAACTGTTGTTCCATACAACAAGACTCTATTAAAACAATTTCAAGCACATATTAATGTTTTGTGGTGTAATCAAGATGGATCGATAAAGTATTTGTTCAAATACATTAATAAGGGTCCAGACCGAGCAACAATTTCTCTTGTACAAAAGAACAATGGTGATAACCCAAATCCTAATTTAGATGAAATCAAAGCGTTTTATGATTGTAGATATGTCTCTGCATGCGAGGCAACATGGAGGATATTTTCATTTCATGTGCATTATAGGATTCCGTCTGTTATGAGACTTGCTTTTCATTTACCCGGTGAGCAACAGGTAATATATGGTGCTAACAAAGATATTGAAGATATTTTAAACAAGACAACTAATGCTTCTTCGATGTTTACCGGCTGGTTTGAGTGTAATAAGAGCCATGACCTTGCAAAAACTCTCACATATGCAGAGTTTCCAACAAAGTATGTCTGGAAAAAACAGTTACGTAAATGGGAACCTCGCCTAAGGGGTTTTGCAATAGGTAGGGTTCATGTTGTTCCACCCGCATTCGACGAGGCTTACTATCTAAGAATATTATTAAATAAGGTTAGAGGCCCAGAATGTTTTGAAGACATTCGAACAATTGATGGAGTTGTGTGTGAAACTTTTCGAGATGCATGTTACAAAAGAGGTCTTTTAGATGATGACAAGGAATACATAGAAGCCATTGAAGAAGCAAGTCATACCTCTACCGGATATTATTTAAGAAATTTATTTGCTACAATGTTGATTACTTATAGTTTATCTAGACCTCATATGATACCGAGACCATGAATAACGAATTTAATAATCTGTTTGATTCGTTAATAGATGAACAACGAGGGGTTTATAATGAAATAATGAGTGCTTTGATTGATAAAAAAGGTGGAGTTTATTTTGTTTATGGTTACGGCAATACCGGAAAAACTTATTTATAGAAAACCTTATCTGCATCGATAAGGTCAAAGGGAGAAGTTGTGTTGAATGTCGCTTCAAGCGGTATAGCTTCTTTGCTTTTGGAGGGTGGAAGAACCGCACATTAGAGATTTTTAATACCTATTAGTTTCATCGAAGATTCCATTTGTCCGGTAATATTACAATCCAGTTTATGTTAATTTTTATATTATATATGGCTTTATTTGTTATTCCAATATCAATTTACCTTTAAATATCTTACTTTGTTTATGTTTTTTTATTCTTTCATAAATAGGTTAAAGGAAATACCGACATATATGAGTTATTGAAAAAGACAAGCTTAATAATTTGGGATGAGGCACCCATGATTCATAAGCATGCTTTCGAAGCGTTGGACAGGACTTTAAACGATGTTATGAATGGTGATTCTGGTAATACTTCCGAAGCACTTTTTGGAGGTAAGGTTGTTGTTTTTGGTGGTGATTTTCGGCAAATCTTGCCCGTTGTAACCAACGGTACAAGAAGTGAATGTGTCAACGCTTGCATAAATTCTTCTTATATCTGGTCAAAATGTAAAGTTCTTAAACTAACTAAGAACATGAGGCTTACAGTTGGATGTCGATCTACAGACGTTGAAAACATCAGAGTTTGCTGATTGGCTGTTAGACATAGGTCAATGAAACGTTGGTGGTCCAAATGATGGACAGTCTGTTATTGATATTCCAGACGATCTTTTGATTTTGAACTCAGTTGATCCGATGGGTGATTTAATAAGCTTTGTGTATCCTAATATATTAGATAGATTCAACGAACTTACTTACTTTCAGGATCGAGCACTTTTGGCACCTTTGAATGAGGTTGTTCAAGAAATTAATGAATGTATGTTAGCCATATTTCCTGGTGAAGAAGTCGAGTATCTAAGTTTTGACAGTTTAGCTGAATGTGAAGACGTTTCAGAGGATTTTGATCCACAATTGTACTCTCCTGATTTGTTAAATGGTTTAAAGATTTCAGGAATGCCAAACCATAGATTGGTCCTCAAAGTTGGTGTTCCCATCATGCTATTAAGGAATATTAATCATAAAAAGGGTTTGTGCAATGGAACGCGCCTTCAAGTCATTAGTCTCTGTAGGCGTGTAATTGAAGCTAAAGTTGTCTCTGGTACGAATATAGGATATCGGACTCTAATTAGTCGAGTAAGTCTTACACCAACTGATAAGAAACTACCATTCAGATTAAAAAGAAGACAGTTTCCTATCTCAGTATGTTTTGCCATGACAATCAACAAGAGTCAAGGTCAATCTTTGTCAAGAGTTGGATTGTATCTTAAAGATCCAGTATTTTCCCATGGTCATCTTTATGTGGCTTTGTCAAGAGTGAAGAATCGATATGGTATTAAGTTAGTGATACTCGACAAAGAATCAAAGCTTACAAATAAAACAACAAATGTTGTTTACAAAGAGAATTTTGGAAACGTAGAATGATAAATAGTAAATTTGTCATCTATTTGAAATTGTTCTATTCTACACTTATGGTTATCATGTGACTTTTTTTGTTCTATACTTTTTTTATTTAGTTCTAAAGCGTTTTGTATTTGTGTATGTTATTATATCTTATAAATTGTTATTAAGTTATAAATAATTATTTAATGTTAATATGTACAAAAAAAACCGAATCCAAATGTTTAATAAGATGCAATTGTTTATATGAGTATTTCAATTTTTAGTTAAAGTATTTAAAATAGTAAATATAATATCTAATAAAATATTACAAATATAGGGTAACTATACATGATATACTCATTAGATAGATATAATCATTTAGATCTTTGGAAAACTAAACCGTCACTTCGTTTATATATTTTATAATTATCAATTTAATTCATCATCATCATCTTCTTCTTCTTTTACACTTTAAAGGTTTTCATAACAAAATTAATATCAAAAAAATGTCTACCATTGTCAATTGGAAGTTTTCTACGTTTTTAAGTAAGTATGAATTCTTGTTTAGCGATTTTCTCATGATCCACAAAGATAATATTGAATCTGTGATGATGTTTAATAACCTCCTTAAACATCAGATTCATGAGATTGGTGTTCGGAAACTTTCTCCATGTATAGAGGAAACCAATCTCATTAATCTTTTACATCATTACCTTGATGATCTTCACCAAGATGTTTTACCGTTTTAACATGTTAGGGATTGGTTTTTTTATCCTAATCAAAACAAAGTTGTTATCAAGTTTGAGAATGGCCAGTATAAAAATTTGAATCCTAAACTATTGTCATGTGATGATTTGTTCCTTTTGAGAGAGCTAGATATGTTGAAGTTATCTAATCATAGAAAAGAAATTGCACATCTTGAGTTGGAAAGGGAGGTTGGTTTGAAGGTTAAATGGTTAGCCGAATGTGCAAACTATAAAAGTGATTATGATGGTTATCCGGAAAGTTTGTTGTCCGATGATGAAGGAGAAAGTAATATATTAATGCTTTAGATATTGTTCATATATTTAATAAAACATGTATATTGTCAACATCTTTTTAGACCAACTAATAACTATATTTATGAACTTTAGATTTTTAGGTTGTACATAACAATTTTGTAATGCTTAGATGTTAGTAATTATTACACATGTTGTTTTGTTAAGTTTAATTTAATTGAATATTGTGTTGTTTTTATAACTTTTCAGGTTATTAGAAAATGGGAGTTTATGTTGGTATAACTTTTGAAGACTTTGATGATGTTTTAAAATCAAAGAACATGGTTAGTGTGTTTGTTAATGTCTTTTGGTTGCTTTGCTTCATTTAACTTATTGTAATTTTGAAGTTTGAAGGTTAAGACAATGTAATTTTATAATACTTTTGTAACAAATATGAACAAGTAGTATGTTAACCTAAATCTATGTTTAAATAGATTTTTTGTAGTGACATGTTATTCCACCCGCGTGTCACGCGGGTCAATAACCTAGTTTATTATACGAATTGTTTACTTAACAAGCACATATTTAACCCAATATTGGCTAAGCCTATCTTATTTGTTGTTGGGAATGCTTTGGACTTTGTTGATCTAGATGAGACTAAGTATTTGAGTTGAATTGGAGAGAGATTTAAGGTAAAATATATAATATTAATTCTTTTTTTTTATCTTAACAATGATGCTACTAATTATTTTAAGTTATTTTAATTTTAAGTAACATATAATTTTCAGTAGCGTCTTAATTATTCTAATCTACCTAGAGTAGTTGTTTATGTCAAACTTTTGATGACTACGTTGACCGTTTGTAATGTTGATTTTGATGTTTGGTGGTAACCTGTTGTGAATCATGCTAAATTTGTGTATTTGGTACCGCCTCTAAATTTGTGATTTTGATTTTGATGTTGATGGTCCTAAGTCTATTTCAATAATTATATCCACCATTTAAGCATACATTATGAATATTTTCGTTTACATTATTTAAATTGTTTAATTAGTTTTTTTCTATAATGTGCAGATTTGGAACATCCTTGTCGAGAATCCAGATATGTTCAAACATGTAGCAATTGCTGCAGGCTCAAATGTGACCCTTCTTGCTGATCTAATGTTCGTGTAATTATGCCTATAGAAATTCTACATCATGCGGCAGCACAAGGAGGTGTTTTACTTTTATCATTCACCTCAATATATTGTTTTGTTGATCAGTTCTTCATATAAGCAATAGAAAACATGATACATATTAAACCTATGAACTTGTTACAGCATGGAGAGTAGTAATCACAGCAGAGTATGATGTAGCCGACGTGTTTTTCATCTTGATCGAGTTTCCCTTTAGGATGTACAATTAAGGATGGTGTTAGAGTTCTTGAGAGAAATCCGGTTTCAGAGAGAGGAGGCACACAAAATTGTTATGTTAGTGTGATTAGATTATGATGTTAACACTCATTTTTAGTTTTAAACTCAAACTGGAGCAGAGAAATACAGTTATTGAATTGAACATCAGCTCAATACCTCCATTAATCATACTGCAGTCCTTATTTAGAACCTAAGTAGTTATGATCAAAATTTTCAAGTAAGTCATTCAGAACGTTTGATTTGTATAATAATTTGTCTATATGGCATTATGCATGCAAAACATATTAAGACACATACAAAATCAAAAGCAGTGAGGAAAAAATAGTAGTTAAATATTCATAGTACGATATGCAGTTCTACATGGTCATCAATAAATCCCTCATGATTATAAGCGTTTTCATTACACTTACGGGTAATAAACCTTTAGTTATAGGATCCTTAAGCATTTCATGAATGTATTCAATACGAGAATTTAGTCTCCTCAATGTGTTCATAAAAGAAAAATTATTTTCATATCGAATTTTAATGCAGCACCTCTCATACTGTTATTGTTTGAGAAAACATGGTATGAGATAGATTTATTGCTAATTGCATTGTGATTAATTAACATATTATGTCATTATAACTTAGATTGTTGTTATCAATTCATTATGACTCCTCCATGAGATAGATTTATCTACTGACATAAGAATACATCCCAAAATTACATTTTGTTATATTTGAATATAACAAAGTTTAGAGTAATCAATCGGTTTGAGTTCTCACTTTTATGTTTAAATTATCACATATTGTTATGATATCTATCATGTCAGGGATATCTCTGAGATCTATCATATCAAAGTATGTATGAGCAATTCTTTGACTTAAGTAACATATACTTATCAAAGAATGCCATCTATATAAGGACACATTTGATTTAGCTGCTCCCACTCATTTTAAGGTAGGTACATTAATTCACTTCATTCTTGATGAAAATAATTATATTAAGATTTCATCACATTATGAAGTTTGCATTAACCCATACATGGATTTTAGTGACTTGCATACTAACTGTTCTTTGACCTTTGATTTCAAACTTTCAGGTTGTTTTATGAATATGTAATATGTAAGTAAGTTGTTAAGGAAAGTTGTTTTGATTGTGCAAAACGGTCTATAAAAATTTAACATAACCTAGACACTCTAGTTTTAAATTTATAAATCTAGACTATCCTAATGCTAGACCACTAGACAGGCAAGTGTACCTATCAACTGTAGTAAAGCCTAATGAAGTCCGGATATCGAACCCAAAGGACACTAGCGACACCTAAACTAGACTCTGACTAATAACTTAAATAAATTGATTTTATTGATTTTTTGTCTTTTTTAATTATTAACTATAAATTAAATAATACTTAAACTAAAACTGACACGGAAAAATCTGACTAGAACTCAAATATGGGGAACAACTACCTAGGTAAGAAATCCTACTAGTCAACTCGTAAACTCTCGGAATTGGATTATTGGTACCGTATTCTAAAAATATGAAACTTAAGGAATAACTAAAGTATGCTAGATCACCTCCCGGTCTCACCAACAATACCTAAGAACCCTAGATATCATGTAAGCTCAACGGTTCAATAGTTTGGATCACCTCCCAGTCTCACCTTACCTAACTATGCTAAGGTACCTAAAGATTAAATCACCTCCCGGTCTCTCTAATCACAAAACACCCTAAGGCGTAAAGGGGTATTTTTATTAAATTCGGTTATAATTCGGATCTGTAAGAATCTAAAGGAATCTAGGGTAACTCACTCCCGTGCAATCACTACCCAAACCCGCAAAGGACCAAAATAGACGACACTTAATTACCTCCCGGTCTCTCTAGTGGCAGAATATAAGGTATCTCTAAATTCTCAATTATCGCTCCTATGGAAAACGTTAACAATAAACCATAAACTAATTGTAAACACACAGTAAACAACCTAATATGCATCCATATATGAAAGACATTCACAAAGAAGCATATGGAACAAAAACTGATAATAAATTAATACCAAATACGCATATGCATCACAACCAAATAAAATAAAAACTTTACCAAAACATGAGCCAATCAATTAATAATCCAAAACCGAAAATAATACGAGTCTAAAAAGTATTCATCCAAACCCAGACAGTCTAATAGTTTATCCAATCATAATTACGAATGAAACAAATATAAAATATATATTATGGTTCATCGTAAAAACAAATTAAAATAGTTGAGCTACTTGCATGTGAGCTTAAATTAATTGAGCTGTGTGCTAGCTTGCTTAATTAATTCACTTTGACTTATCGACGAGCTTGCCTTGTTGCTTCCTTAAAACCTTTTCTTTGAATTTTTGTAACTCACGGCCGCACCACACCCTAGGGGTGGCCCCCATGTTCTCGTATCTGACTTCTCCATATTCTAAGAGTTTTTTATATATATTTTTTCAAAACCTTTAAGTTAACTTATGGCCAATTAGAGTAAACCTTAGCCCAGCTGACTTCCGTACCAGTAACTTCTTCATTGCAACCAATATTGAAACTACTTCATTCCAAGCCCACTTTGCATCTCATCACATGGACTTCTTTCTTTTGAATGGACTCGAACCTATGCATAAAATGGATTCAAATTAATATATCATCTTAAGCATATATTGACATAATAATTAATTACGTTGGAGTGCCAGTAGACACAAATAGTAATTGACATTTATAATATGCTTTTTATATATTAATATACTTGTCACAATTAATTAATTTAATAATCCATTTAATTCATAAATTTTAGTATCCAAATGTTGTGTACAAAATAGGAGGATCGATCAAATATGAACACACAAATTAAGCATACCAATAGTTATGATTGTAGAGTCTATTTACTCATTTTTGGCTCGTTTGCTCTTAAACTTTTAACTTTTAAATATGAACACAGAGCTAGTATAAATTGATATAAAAAACAACTTCAATCAACTCAAAGTGTAAGGAATATATATAATATTTATATATAATTTAGCTCATATCATGTTTCAATGTTCATTTAATGTAGCTCTAAATTATTTTAAGCTACTTGAACAATGACAATGTAACATCCCGTTTTCTGATTTCGGTTAATAAACAAAATATGAGTTATTATGAGTCAGGCTAGTGTTGGGTAAATGGGTATGGGTAATGGATTTGGGTTATGAAAGAAAGAAGGAAAGACCATGGGCTTAAGCCCATGATCAATAATTATATAAACCATTAATCACCCATTTAATTCATTTTACACATACTCATACACCACTAAAACACACACTTAAGCTCTCTCTCTCTCTCTCTCTCTCTCTAGTCCTCTCTCTAGCCGAAATATAGAAGAGAAACTGATCCCTACCCAAGGTATGATAGTATTTTGTTGTATGAGCTTAAATCCGTTAGATATAGTCACAACGACAAGCCGACGCCTTTAAACCGTTAAAGTCACGAGATCCGGGGGAATCGGATATAAACCGAACCTAAGATGAGCTTAGGGGTCACCCTAGCTCAGATCTGGATCGAACGGGACGAAAAACGGTGAAAAATGGTGGAGAAACGAAGAGATCTCGTTTTTCCGGCAAGATTTCTGGTTTTCCGGCGATGACGGCGCCGGAAAGGCGGCGCCGCCGGTGAAGAGAATGTTTGAAAGGACATCTGACATTCTGTCAAATGCCCTAAACCCTAGGCACTTGTAACGAACTGGGCACGCCCATTCGTTAAGGAAAAATAACGAATTAGCCTAATTCGTTAAGCATTTCGTTATTCGTTAGACAGTTCGTTATGGGAAATGACGAATGAACCCTCATTCGTTAGAAGGGTCATTCGTTATAAAAGGGGGGTCATTCGTTACAAGGTTCAGTACGTTATATGCTCCAATTCGTTATAGGGCTCAGTTCGCTATTAAGAAATTCGTTATAGGAGAATGAAGTAACGAATGAACCCAATTTCGCTAAGGACGAGATAACGAACTCAACTTTAATAAAATGACAGATTGGTCCTTGGACATATAAAAGAATGGTTTATTTACAAAGAAGCCCTTGAACTTTTAAGTTAGCTAATTAAATAATGATTCAAAATTCTAATGGAAAATGTGTTAAGACAGTTAATGGAAATAAAATTTTTCCAAGCTGACCTGGCAGCTCGACCCCAGCCAGGGGCTCTGCCCCTTGGACACTGTTAGGGGCTGCCGCCCCTAGACCCCGCTGCCAGGGGCGCTGCCCCCGGACCCCCGTTCGTTGAGGGCTATAATTAGACTAGAAACGCGAGATGAGTAGTGATAGTTAATTGATGCATGTAATTATTATACAGTTAGCCGTGCCAAACTGAAGAAAGGAATAACAATTAACGGTGAACGTAACCGACTTCAGCTGAGTTTCTAGCATCACTTCCTTGTTATGTTTTCGGGGCTGTGTGCATACTCGATATGATAGTTAATACACTTACCTTAAGTGGTAAGTGTATGCCTTATATGAATTATGTAAGATGATTGCTTGACGGTGCATGAACGATCTTCGGATATGGCATGGACCGTCAGGTGGTAGCTAAAGATATGAATGATATATGTGGTGTATGATTGATGTTGAATGAAGTATGTATGATGTATGAGTTATATATGTATGGTATGTAAATAGTACATGAACGATCTTCGGATATTGCATGTACTGCCAGGTAAAGGTTCGATGATAAATTATTATATATGAAAAATGAATGATGTATGTATGTATGAAACATAGAATTATGTATATAGAAAGGTATGGTATGAAGGTATGGAAGAAAGGGTGACCGGACCCTAATAATATCCGAGGATGGAGGGTAACCGGACCTTAATAATATCCGAGGATGCAGGGTACCGGACCCTAATAATATCCGAGGATGAAGGGTGACCGGACCCTAATAATATCCGAGGTATGTAGGGCGAATGCTCTTTATAACGTAAGGATATGTATAAATGTATATGAAGGAATGATGGACAGTTTAAGTTTGTAATGCGTACCTTCGGGCACGTATATGTGTATGTAAAGTAAGTTATGTGATTAACTAGAACTCACTCAGCGTAGCTGACTTTTAGTATGCACGCATGCAAATTGGTTGAGGCAGCTCGCATGATTGAAGACACATGGCATGGAATCGAAGATACTGGCATCTTGGAGAAATGTTGTGATGTTTTAAAGACTATGTTTTGCTTTAAATGACTATGAATGTTTTATAAGACAAGATTTGAAGGTTATGTAAAATGTTATGGTTGAAGTTTTATATTCCGCGTAAAGTTTTAATTAACTCTGATATTAAAAACTGTGTTTATGAGTAAATCCAACACTAAAGTAGGGCTACCGGTAACGGAGCCTTACAGACAATCCTCAAAGAATTCTTTTCTAATATAGATAAGAAGATTCTTTGTTTAAATTTATTCCCTCTTGAATATAACCTTTAATAATCAATCATGCTTCTTAGTGTTTTAACGTTTGTGTTAGGATTTAGTTTAGTTATGAACACCTTTAGGTGTTTCAACAAAATCTGAAACGTTATTCTGACTTATGGAGTTTAGATTGATTTGATAATAATAGCGTTATTCCATTCAGAAGATAGATTGATATTAATTAAAAAATTAGAAAGTTTTAGCCCTATTTCCTTGTTATGTTTTCGGGGCTGTGTGCATACTTGATGTGATTAGTTAATGCATTTACCTTAAGTGGTAATTGTATGATGTGTGATTGTTTTATGTATGATGTATGAATGATATATGAATGCTATAGGAAAGATTGAGAGTACGTATGAAAGTTTATAAATATAAATATAAATAAAGGTATGGTATGATTGTATGAAAAGAAGGGAACTGGACTCTAATAATATCCGAGGCAGAAGGGAACCGGTCCCTAATAATACTCGAGGAAGAAGGGAACCAGACCCTAATAATATCCGAGGCAGAAAGGGAACCGGGCCCTAATAATACTAGAGGAAGTATGGTGAAATGCTCTTTAAAACGTATAAGTTTGTATGTAAAGTAAGATAAAATATGAAAGTATGAAAATAAGAATGAAGGTATATACTTATGCATGTACGGACGAAAGTAAAGAATGTTAAGTATGTAGTATATGAACGCATTGTATGTTGTCTGATTAACTAGAACTCACTCTCCATCGTAACGCCTGGGTTTTCCAACACAAGGGTTTTACCGAATCACCCAGCAACACCGGGGACTGCAATGCTTTTGTTTTACCGAACGAATAAATGTCGTTTTAAATAGTTTATTTTTTATATATTAATTTGATGAATTTAATTTTTTGTGTTTTAACGATTGGATTGTATCAACGTTGTTTATACCATAATGAATGTAACCAATACTGATCGTAACGTTTGTAAAATTCTACTTTGTTACAAAATAAAAAATCTTTTTCAAGTCTAAAACAGTTAAGGAATAAACCATATTGTCCAAAACCGTTATTTACTCTAAAATATAATAAGACACATTGGATTCTAATAACCTTACTTTTTTTTACAGTTGGCCGATAATACTCCACGTCTAAAAATAGTTGCTATCAATCCCACCTTTCACACTAATTGTTTTCATTAGGCATCCGTTAAAAAAAACTTAACGGTTTTGAATTTCAAACTGATGTTTTAGACCTTTTGATCATAATCGATTGATGTAAAATTTACCTCGAAACGATACTCCAAACAGCTTGATATTTGTTAATTAGAAGTTTAAACACCCAAATTAAAGCACCGTATCATCGTTTGAGCATTGTTTCGAGGTAATTTTTACATCAATGACTCGTATTTTCATTACGATTAAAAGCTCTAAAACGTCCATATGAAATTTTAAAAAACTTTAATGAAGTTAAGTTTTGTTTTTAAACGGGGTTCAGTAAAAACAGTTAGTATGAAAGATAAGACTAACGCAAGCAAGAAAAAAACAAATTATTATAATCCAATATGCTGAAATAAAATACATTAAACAAAACCACATCAATTAACCATTGTTTAAAGAAAAATAAATAAAAAGCCACACAAGAGGGCTACACACAGACAAAACCTTATCAAGACCAGAACATAACCACACATCTCCTCCATCAAACCCCAAACCCAAACCCACAATGTCAACCACCACCACTCCCACTCACCAACCCACCACTTCACCACCACTACTCTCCGCCCACACCCCCTCCCCCGCCTCCGCCACACCACCACCTGCTTTTACAAAGTGAGCATCCAACACCAGACGAGACGATACTTGAGAAGGCGTTGGACTCCGGAATGGACGTTCCGCATGACTGCAAGCTCGGAGTTTGCATGACGTGCCCGGCGAGGTTGCTCTCTGGAAATGTGGATCAGAGTGAAGGGATGCTGAGTGATGATGTAGTTGAGAAAGGCTACTCATTGCTGTGTGTGTCGTATCCGAAATCGGATTGTAGTATTAAGATTATACCAGAAGAGGAGTTGCTGTCTTTGCAGTTGGCTACGGCTGATGATTGATTAGTTACTTGAGTTTGATGTTTTTATATCATATGAATGCTTTTCATTTTAGATTGTTGTTGCTTGTTATAGTCTATACTCAAATTTTATCACAATTTTTTCGTGTTAGATTTACTATGTTGGACACTCGTGTATTAGATGGGTTGAATTGAATTACTTATTTGGGCTACAAAACTTTGCGTACTGGTGTTAGAGTAGCGAGAACATTGCTTCCTCTTTGGTACCGTAGTGAGAACATCAGTCCGAGGGGTGAGGTGGTGAGCATAATCAGGTAAGACCTACGAGATCCTAATAGATCAGATTCACGTATATACAACAGGGTCGGCACCCGGGTCATGAGAATACCGTTAACTAGGTCCAGGTCGGATACTGCTGGTAGTATCCATTTGCTCCTGGAGGTAAACCTGGTAAGACCCGAACCAATCAGACCTAGTTATTTATAGTAGGGTCGATTCTCGGGTCTTGACTCTAGAGAATGCCATTAACCAGGTTCGGTATTGGTATTGTGGGAAAGACCCATTTGCTCACTCCTAACCAGTCCCCCCTTTGTGTCCACATCGTTAACTTAATTAAAAATTATATATTTATGTATAAGAAATAGAATGTCACATGAACTCGAGGTTAAAGGGATTTAAATTATTACCATCTAGAGGTGTTTGGTTTGTAAATGTGTTTTAACAATTCCAGTTAAACGCTAAAAGTTGTAACTTGTTTAGCAAATTTCAAAGTCATATGTTGATATGTTTAGAATCCCACATTCCCACTTATACACCCAGTCTAATATGTCTGTTTCAAATTCGATTTGGTATGTCAGCATCTCTGTTCCTTGATCTTGTCTTTGTCAGATCACAAAATTCGCTGCCTTTAATCGGTCGTTGGTCTGGTCTTTGTCTTTAAGTCGCATGTTGGTTCTTCCTAGTTTGTAATTTATTCTTGTTCTTCCAATCTTTGGTTGGTTCTTCGTTGGTGTTAACAAGCTGAGCCTTAGCTCGGGCTCATTTTGTGATCTTTTTCTAAAGTTCAAGCTCGGCTTGTGAGTTATCTTTTCAAGCTAGGGCTCGGCTCGAATATTATTTTATCATTATTTTAAATTCCCTTTTTTTAATTATTTTGAGAAAACTTAAACGAGCCTAACTGTCTAAGATCAGCTCGAGGTCATGTAGTACCTTAATCAAGCCTAAGCTCGGCTTGAGCTCATGTAGTACCTTAATCGAGCCAAAGCTCGGCTCGAGCTTGATTATGCAATGTAAAATTAATACATAGAGTTCACACTTAAAAAAACACAAGGCTTGTTAAGGCTCGAAGAGCCTAAACGAGCTTACAAGGCTCGAGTTCGGGATCGATAACTAAACAGGCTTTATTTGAGGCTCGAGTTCGGGATCGATAACTAAACAGGCTTTATTTGAGGCTCGGGTTCGGCTCGAGCTCAAAAAATCTCGGCTCATTTCGAGGTTTTTATTCATCCGGGCTCGAGTAGCTCGCGAGCAACTTGGTTCGTTTGCGCCACTACTCGTGGTTTATAATCATTGCGATGAACAACAGTTGATGTTGAGATCTTGTTGACTAACCATTGTTGAAGAATTTATATAGGGAAGGGTTTTGATAATCTTTATTCACATGTTTGAAATTCAAAATTTATTTAAGGGCTTTTTGGTAATCTTTATTTGTTTTGAAACTGCAGGCATTTCATATAGTAAATACACTATCAAGAGCCCAGCGACCAGGCAGCACAATCCAAGATTGATGTTTAAAGATAGAAAATAACATGAATTCTTAGAGTCGGATCTAGACCAATATTTTAGGGGTAACGTTCAAATTTTATTTATTTTTTTGTCGTATCTCATACAATGTAATCGAAACAAAATTAGAAACACGATAATAAATAAATTTAAACGCATACCTAAGGCCATGTGTAGTGTAGGGGCTACAAAATGAGGCGATTTTTGACACGTGGCAAAAATGAGCGATATGTAGCCCCGGGAGCGGTGTTGTAGCCCAAAAATCGCCTCTCACACCAATAATTGATAGCCACGTCATCATCACCATAACACAAGCAGGCGACATGTTTGTGTCGCCCCACCCTTTGTCGCCCCTTTTATCGCCCGCGGGGGGCAGTATTCTCGCCCTCGTTGCCCCTTGTCGTCCACATTTGTAGCCCCACTACACATGGCCTAATAGACTAATAGATTTATCTTCTTCGGTTTCGAAAGTTTTTGTTCAATTGTCACATTTCTGCCCGCCTAAATTGTGAAAACTGTTAAGTGATCTAACATGTTCTTTTAAGGCACTCGATTTATTCCAATTACAAAAGCCTCCACTTACAAAACGACTCTTCCAACTTGATTACCAATATTTTCATTAAACAATTAACAATATAAGCAATATGTTTTTTCTTGTCCAGCGCTATACTCTAACCAATCATATTTAGCAAACTATTTTACACTAAAACGTCACCGGCTACTAAAATAGTTGTCCATATAAAGTCATGACTTTGTGGTTGAAAAATCTTGTTAACAAGATACACTATTTTATGTCATTTATTTGATTAGGATAAAACTAGCAATACATTTAGGGCCATAGTTATCAAAGGCGCTAGACGCACTCAAGAGTATAAACCTCGCCTGGGCCTAGACGCAAAGTGAAAAAAATGAGGGTTTTAAAAAAACACACCTATTTAAAAGAAATACAACCTATTAATTATTGAATAACCATATATGAGTATCATAGTCTCATAAAAATTCAAATAGAGATAATTCTAATTTGCCTTCCTGAAATATATCGTCGGGAGATGGAATAGCCACTGAAAAAGAATTTGCGCATGTTGCGCCTCTGTATTTCTCCGGCGGGTTTTTCTGACTCCTTTCCGTTAGTTGACCGTCATTGACTGACGGATGCCAAGGGCATTTTGGTAATCATCTCGTAATAATAATAATAATAATAATAATAATAATAATAATAATAAACGATAATCATAATCATCATAATATTATCATCATCATTATCATTCATAATCATCCTCATGTCCTCATATCCATATCACCCTCATCTTAATCATACTAACAGCAACATAAATTCCATATCCATCCATAACAATTCCTTTTTCATCTGAATCTCATTATCATCCTCATATCCATAACATAAACCATTTTGAAACTAATCAAACTTTCAACCCCAACTAGTGAGTTTAGGGTTTCAAGATTCTGAAATCAAGATTGTAAATTGAAGAAATTAGGAAGACGATGGTGGTGGCGGCTAGAGAGAGAGATGTGTGGCGGCGATGGCTCCATGGTGGTGTAGAAGATCGGTTCGTTTTTCCGGCAACAGGAAGACGGCGGTGGTGGCACCGGCTAGGGTTACCGCCAGCATGAACTGTTACCGGATGAAGATGGTGGTGGTGGCAGCGGCTAGGGTTCCGGTAACAGGAAGATGGTGGTGGTGGCGGCTAGGGTTTCCGGGTCACCTCCGTCCAATATCAAATCCGGACATCTTTCTTGAACTTCTGGCAGCGTATTCTTGATTTTCCGGCCGTCACCTCCGTCGGAATTATGTTTTAGGGTTTGGGGTTTATGGGTTTAGGGTTTCCGGGTTTGGTGAAGGGAGTACGTTGGTGGTGGTATGGGTATGATGATTATGAAGATCTAGGTTTGGTGTTGTATGATAATGATGAAGATCTGGGTTTTGAGTGAGTATGATGATGGTGAAGATCTGGGTAGATGATGAAGATTTGTTGTTACACTTAGCACACCTTGAAGATCTGGGTATATTATTATTATTATAAAAGGACATAATGGTAACTTCACTAAGTCAACGGTAAGTCAACTGAAGGAAGGAGTCAGAAAAACCTGCCGGAGAAATACAGGGGCGCAACATGCGCAAATTCTTTTTCAGTGGCTATTCCATCTCCCGACGATATATTTCAGGGAGGCAAATTGGAATTTTCTCATTCAAATATTAAAATATAAAAGGAAAAAATTTAAAAAGATAACTTCAAAAATTAATTATATGATTATAAAAACTCTAAATTTAAAATATTTTCTAAAGGTTTATGTGTTTTTTTTATTATTATATGAAAAGTCAAGAACTAATGAGCATACACTTTGATAGCAACATATATATATACTATTTTATACAGTATACTCAACATTTTACTGTTTATGAGCATCGTTTTATTGTTCCGGTGAGTTTCAGGTCCGTTTTGGTTGATTAAGTACGCAAGAATCCGACCAAAAATACGCTCACTTGGTTTAGGGGTTATTGAGGAGGGGTAGCACTATATATTTTTCAGGGTAGCGGAATAATAAACGACGAAAGAATAAAGAAATTTACCCTTTAGGCCAAAAGTTGAGGAGGTAGCGGGTGCTACCCCTGCCCTCAACTCCTCAAGGCAGGTCCGCCCCTGCTTCTGGTACAAGAATTTTTAGTTTTGCCTTGTTTTTTTTTTTTATCTAAATGAAAGAACCCCGTCTTGATGTCTTCGAAATTTTTGTCCGGGAGGAAGAAGCAATTGTTGAAGATCCTCTCGTTTCTTACCTTCCAAATAGCCCTCAAGGTAGTCAATAAAATGGCATGTAACAATTTTTCTGCATAAATTTGATTTCCTACTTTCTAAACAGCCCACAAGGTAGTCGATACAGTCACATGTAATGATAAGTCTGCATAAATTTGGTTCTTACTTTCTAAATAGCTTACAAGGTAGTAAAATTTCAACCATTAAGATGTGATTTTTGATAAAAACAAACATTCTTAAGTCTGACCGCATAATGACTCATATTAAGACAAAAACAAACAACCTTTTGAACAAAATTGATTTCAATTCTTGAAAACTTGTGAACAAAACAACACTCAACTTTATAACCAGTTCTTTAAATCTATGAAAGTTGAACATGTAACTTTTGTTATAAAAACTACAAGATTTAATCCATGAAAATTCCTTTTAAGATAGTGAACATGGCTGTAGAATGGTAATTTTTGATACTTTATTGTTTCTTTCTTTCTTTTTCTTTTCTTTTTTTTTTTGAGAACAAAAAAAATTAATTATAAAAAACTTTATTTGATATGTCCCAATCTTTGCATTCTTTAAAAACATTATTATTAATTTTTAAAAAAATGAAAAAGAACATGGCCCCTGTAATTTTTTGGTCCTAAAACGCTGGTATATTCACTTTACCGTATAGTCGGTCGGCCCTATATATCACCTTGTCGTTAAGTGTGTAGCCTCTAGTGTGAAATGCATGCACCTTTCGTTAATGTTGTCCATTGCTGACTACAACTAACAATTTCACTTCTTTAATAGACTTTGACGGATTAACTTCTTTGTGAATTGTGACCCATCGATGCATCTTCGCCTTAAGTATACATGAGAAATTGACACACATTACCAAACAAATGCTAAGTGTACACATGCTTAAAACTCAAAAACACTTAAAATAACGTTTATGGAAAGTTAAAAAAAACGCCGCATATGGCCTTGCAAAACCGCTCTATGTCAATGGGCTCTACATGCACAACAATACCTAACGGACAACCAAGAAAAGATATATGTATCCGGGCATGGTCTTAGTTTAACAACTTTTGCAGGTATGTGACGTGTATGAGTTTAGGTGATATTTGACCTGATTACTCAAAACATGCATATCCCTTTTTACCCGAACTATACTTGTAAGCATTTTTTTTTGTTTTCTTTGTTTTTTGGATAATATGATAATCTTAAATTCACTAACTTCTCTTTTTTATCGTTCGAAATCTATTGGGTTACAGAGAGAACATTGAAATAGCAAGGAGTGTATTCAAAACCCCCTACATGTGTTTTTTAATAGTGAGCATATTTTTTTTGGGTAATTACCATTCAGATACCGTCAGGTATTGCGTTGGACATGAGACACAGTTATAAAATCAGCTATGCGACTGAGATCACCAATGCTCGTCTCATTATCACTCCTAGATATACGGTAAATTTTTTACTATTATATAAAACTTATACAAAGTTATTAACATCAAATTATTATGCTAGTCTCTAACCGCAACCATTTTGGGATGACATTCCTAAAACTAGGAATGTCGATAGCGCATCAACATGGCTTGTTTTAACCGCAACCATTTTTGGCTCATCATCTTTAATACGAGCATTCGAGTTTTAGCCGACTTAGTTTTAAACTCGAGTGATGTCAAGAGCCAACTCACCGTTTTAACTTTTATCTGCCTCTTATACAATTTTATAACGCACTTATACAATTTATTGTTTTTTAAGGACTAACGAATAAAGTCAAGCTACCCCGGGTGACCAAATGGCAAAAGGCGAGCCCATACGCCCGCGATTACAGACAACGCTGGATAGCCCAAGCCCGCTATTTTATGTTCAAGGGAAAACCCTTCGCCTGAAAGCACACTACTTAAGACCTTCGGTTTCAGCCCAAATCTTTACTTTTCGTCCGATGCCACTCGATGACAATGGCATAACTTATAAAATTTATAAATAACAAAATATAAAATATGAAATAATGGTTTAAGAAAACAAAGAAATAAATGTGGAAGCACACACAAAAACAAACAGCAATATCAATGCAAGTCTTTACTATGTCTGAACTCATTCCAACAACCTTATTCATGTTTTTTATATTTTCGAGAGCACCAACAAACAAAAAAGCACATAAACCTCTGTTTGTTCTTCTTGCTCTACCGATTGTGTCAGATTCGTAATTCATTGCCAATTTACTCTATCAGTTTAATCCAATGATGAATAATGCATTTTAGTATGCGATTGCAGACGACATTCGATCGATCCGACTAGCAACTCGTGTTATCTCAGTCGTTCGACATGTCGATTTCAGGTTCGTCTGTTTGATTTTCAACAAATCCGATTTTATTTCCGCTTGGCTTTATCTAATAGCAAACTGGATAGGTAAATCCGTACTAATTTACAATTTTTTTTATTGAATGACTATTGGTTAATGCATACTAATTGATTACTATTAGTGTAGTAATACTATGAGTAGATTAAACTGCCGTTAAAAGAAATAATTCAGAAGTATTTGAGTTGTTCTTTGTTGTTGTAGTAATAATGGTTTAAAAGGATCTTGATTTTTTTTATTAAAAAAATTGGTACATTTATTTGGAAGTGGAGGTAGTTACCATATTACGTAATGGGGTGAGCAGTTGGAAGTTTTAGGGCTACATATTTGATGAACACCATTATACCCGGCGACAAAGAGGCGAAATACCGGGGGGTGGGGGGGTGGGGAGTTCTTGTCGCACTTCATCACTTTTGTTTTATTATTATTATAATTGTTTGTGCGTGTGATATATATATATATATATATATATATATATATATATATATATATATATATATATATATATGGGGCTACAACACCATTACACCTCTAAAACAAAAACCCACTCTTTGCTGATTGGGCGCTACATGATGCAAGTCGCCAAATTTTGTAGCTTCTTCACTACACATAGTAATATTGGTGAGACAATTAAAGTGGTGCTAATGTTAATATGATTTGAGCTTGATTTGTGTAAAACTGTAGATACAAAACGATTATGGAACATAATACAGTGTGAAACAGGAAACACTTTATGAATGTTGGAATATAAACATTGACATCAACTAGCTGAAATAACTTAATTAAATATTTATATTAGTATTATGTCACAAACAATATTATTATTATCCTAAGTTAGTTTAATATGGCAGTTAGAAATTAATTACAGTTAATTAACTGTCAAAGACAATGGGTATAAATACCCTTGACACGCTATCAAATAAAACGTGTGATTTATTTTGTTTACCTAATTTCTCTCTAAAATTCCTGCATATAATTTGCACTATACACACAATCGGCAGATCTTCCTAAACCCTATTCCTATCAGTGAATCGAAAGTAAATTTTCATTCAAAAAAATCTTAAATTATGATTAAGCAATAATGGTAGGAGAGTATCTTTCTTTCCTAGAATGCCATGAGGTTATCTATTTTATCTGGTTCACACAACCTACTCAAGTGAGGTTAGAATTTGGTTGTCGACAATAAAAGTTCGATGGTGGATTGGTGGAAGGCATATTCAATGGTGGAAGGTGTCTAGGATGATGGCAAAGTATCTCTTATGTGGATAGAACATAACGCTTTAAGATTCTCATATGATGTCAGTATGAGTAATTAGTGAGATCAGTACTTATATGAGGGTCCCTTTAGTTGAAAAGCTAAACCAAAGCTTTTATTTCGAGGTGCTTCTTCAAACTAGTAGTAATGCACGAAGCGTGCATCTTTTGTTGGTGGGAGAATTTGACGTGTTAAATGTTTAAAGACCACGTCTACTCAAGTTGTGTTGAACCAACTGAGTTTCGAGGAGTTGTGTATCGCAAAAGTACCTGTGCTTCTTGCATCCTAGTGTTTATGAGTTTGGGTCACTCACATACGAGCCCATGTCAATAGGCTCCATACGTCAAACGAGTTTAACTTCAATATACAACAAAAATCTATAACCAGATAAAAATGTACACAATTATAATATCAAATAATTTTACTCTCTCTAACCATAATTATTTCATGACGCAATACTAACCTTAGGGTTGTCAAGCGAGCAAGCCTAGCTAAATCAACATAATCTCAATCTCATAAAAGTGTAAGCCGAGTTACCTCGGTTCATAACTTTTAAATATCAAATTTAACACTCAAGTCAACTCGTGACTCAGTAAGTTAAATGTTTTTTTCTATAAATATCAAAAACCAAATTAAATACAATCTCAATCATATGACATTTAAAAAAAACGTACATTTTATAGTTTTTACCATATTAATTACTAGTCAAAAGAAACAAAGGGGAATAACTTAGGGAAGACAAAAACATTAATTAATATGACTAATAATAACAAAAATATGAAAATCCAATTCCCAAATCTTTAGTTTAGTTTACACAACTACCACCACCGTATACTTTCTTCTTGTTCTTGTGTTAATTACTTTTTATCAATTTACCAATACCAAACCACCAAGAAACAACAAACACAAATCCTATCACTGCACACCTTCTTCTTCTTCTTCTTCCAGATAACTAACCAACCTCTGTTTTATTATTACATCTTCTTTCTTCCTGTTATTATTATTATTATTATAATAACTGCTTCAACGATCTATCTGTTATTATCTTCTTTTACTTTACGTCAAATAAGCAGTTGAATCCACGGATGTCAGCGTAGTAGTCGACGATCTATTGATTACGATTACTCGTGCATCTTGTATTGTTTTCTCTGGCGTTCGTTCGATATGTCGTCGTCATCGATCTCAGGTTCGTTGTTTCATTTCAACGAAACGAATTAGGTTTAGGTTTATGAATAGCTGCGGTTCGTACGGATGGATTTACTTACGTGTTTCTGTGATCTGATTGACTGTTAGTTAATGTCTACTGATTGATGCTTGTTCGGATCCATTTGATTCACAATTGTTTGATTTGTTAGTCGTTTCAAGTTACTAGAAATGGAAATAGTATTATGCTGTCGGATCGATTTGATTTGGAAGTGTTTGTTTTGTTTGTCGTTTGAAGTTGTGATAGTTACTATAAATTCAACAAGTGTTTGAAATGTTAGTCGCGTTATTATGAATGGAAGTTGTGATAAGATACAAGTTATTAGAAATGGAAATAGTATCATTTCTCAGCTGTGTAATTTGTATGTTCTAATAGGTTTTAATTCTGCTAGGTTTTGTTTATGAAGAACTGCGATGTCTCAGTTCGCACGGATTTATGTGTTTTTGTGATCTGATTGAGTGAGAGTTAATGCAGACTTATTGATTCGAGTTTGGATTGATTTGATTAACAAGTGTTTGATTTATGACTCGTTTTGTTATGAATGGAAGTTGAGATAAGATCAAGGTTACTAGAAATGAAAATGGTATCATTTGATTCATTTCTCACCTGATAAAGCTGTGTAACTTGTATGTTTTAATTGGTTTTGTAGTGAACAGGATTTTTTTTTTTTTAAAAAGAATTTGGTATATTTATCAAAATCGGAGTGTAGTTTGCTGCTACATTGGTGTTACAAACTGGTGTTAATGTTATATGGTTGAGCTTCACATGTGTAGATTGTAGATACAAAACTAACCATTATGGAACTTAGGGCATTTGTGAAACATGAGGATTGAGTTTTCTGTATTATTATCCTACATCTCAGGAGTCGTGACAAAATGGTGATTCTTGTCACCTTTTAGACTCAGTCGAGTTTTTTTTCCCTTTTTAGATCGAGTTTTTGTTTTGCTCAAACTGAGAAAAGATTTACCTACCTATTTGAATAAAATAAACAAAATTGTCTTTATATAATGAAAAGTGGAATGAATCTGTTGGATAACTTTATAAGTGGAGTTGTGGTCCCACGGGGCATTGAATCATTTTCATATTGCAGTACTTGGTTGTTGAATCTGAAATCATTGATTTGTTATGAGTTGCAGTTTGTTGCTTTACTAAACTAGTTTGGGATGGTAAAATCTTTCAAATTTCAAAATGAATAATCACAAAAAATAATGAGGCTGTGGTATTGTCATGTTAGGCTGTCTTCCATGTAAGAATAAATGTAAAAGTATAATATATCACATGTGCAAATCGCTGACTTCTAAAAGTGGATCATCACTCGTGTCTAGTTTATATGTTAGCAGTTTTAATGTTAATGAAAAACGGCTATTAAGATTTTTTTACATGGCTATCTTTTTTAGTGGATGTTGTTTATATGTTTTGTGCTTCTAGTTAAGTATTAATTTCCGACTTAGTTTCTTTGACTTTTGTCATTTCGTAATGATGGAGAGGTTGTTTTCCCAGACTAATTTTTGTTTTTCATGTTAACAGAACTGCGTGAGAAGCATAAACAAGAGCTCGAGAGTCTGACTCTAACATCACAGCCGTTTCAAACATTGAAGCTTTTTATTTTGGCCATTGCTAAATATATAAAGAAATCACTTGTTTATCTTTTCACACATGGGGTCTGGCTTATGCTTCTAGCCGTAGTCACAGTTGCAGGGGCTGTCTGGTTTCTCTCTTCAAATGGTCCTCGTGGAAAGGTACTTCATATTTCTGTTTATTCGCTTATTTTTTGCAATCCTGTTAGGAATCAATGATTTGATATGCTGATGTTTAATATCGCTTTTCCCTTGAGCATATAAAGTATGTCATTGTACATTATTGAATTCTGTTGTTACTGATTCATTGTAGGCTGATTTCCTTCATATTATTGGCAATGACCATCATGCCAATAAGTCCTTCAAAATTTTCGAGCGATGCTACATTGTATTTTTCTTTAAAATGATTTAGTAAGTTTCTGTCGCTGCTAATGACGAATATGTGACCCATCTGTTTCTGCAGCATGTTGAAGAGCTTCTAGCATATGCAAGGTTTGTATTGTGGTGGGTGGCCCTTGGTGTTGCGTCTTCTATTGGTCTTGGTGAGCTCAGTTAATAAGCAAGCGTTTTATCTATACCTCTCTCCCGGCTCACAAGCTTTTTTTTGTCACCTGAATACATGATTAGCTGAAAACTAGGTTAAGAAGATTTGAGGCGACCCAAATATTTCAACTTATTCCAATATAATATAACTGCCATTAAAGGATCTTTAATGATCAATTAGGCTCAAAATTGGGTTTTTGTTTCTTTATGTTTGTCGAGAAAAGTTGGTTCCGATAACCATTTTTATGGCTACTTTATTGGATTTCATAGAAATATAACTCTTTGGAGTCCTAAGAAATAGGAATCATCAAGCTTCTACATGCTTCTGTAATAAATAATGCTACTGAAAGTCATGATTCATGCAAGATTATGTTGAGAACAGCATAACGCGCTTGTACATTGTGCATAAAACATGATTAGAGGTATTGTAGGTTACATAACTGTCAGATGTACTTCATATACAGCAATAGGTACAAATGCATTATGCGGTTCTTGCAGTTTTCA
Source organism: Bidens hawaiensis (assembly GCF_021521415.1). Lineage (NCBI taxonomy): Eukaryota > Viridiplantae > Streptophyta > Magnoliopsida > Asterales > Asteraceae > Bidens > Bidens hawaiensis. The sequence goes on along the minus strand of NW_027501919.1, from coordinate 16,599 downwards.
ACATAATCTTTGGGTCTTAAATGAACGTGCCTCTATTTGTGTGTGTCAGCTGGAATGAAATTACACCATCTAGTATCAACATTAATGCATGACTTGCCTTTTTTGTTTGTTTTCTTCTTATGTTTGTGTATATAACCCAGTTATACATATGTACCCTCCATGGAGCTGTGTATATAGTAGACCTAAATATTTTGTAGGTCCTTTCGTTTTTGCGGTCCCAATTTCACTGACCTTGAAGTCATGTTAAACATGGCAACTAATATTTTCTTCACTTATTTTTTGTTATTGATCAGGAAGTGGGCTGCACACCTTTGTTCTTTATCTGGGTCCACATATCGCGTTCTTCACAATAAAAGCAATGCAGTGTGGTCGAGTGGATATTAAGAGTGCTATCTATGATACGATACAGTTAAACCGAAGCCCTTCGTGGCTTAAAAAGGCTTGTTCAGAGTTTGGTCCGGCATTGTTTTCAACTCCCCATGGTATTCAGGTTCCGCTTACTAGCATATTGCCAAAAGTACAAGTAGAAGCGATTCTTTGGGGCCTCGGAACCGCCTTAGGGGAGCTCCCGCCATATTTTATTTCAAGAGCAGGTTTGTTATACTTCTAATATTTCTACTTTTCTATATTTTTTTTTGTGTGTTGTTCAGTTAGTTTCTTGAATCTTTAAACTGGTCAAATGTCATATATACCCTCTGTTTTTTATATGGTGGTTTAAAATAAAATCTTTTTTGTCTACAGATTTTTTATGTTACCAAACATTCTCTCAGGTTCTACTTTTTATTGAAAACAGATAATGTGTTTTATAAAGATGTGACCACAGGCTGTAAATTAACCAAACATTCAGTGAGCTGTTCAGCTAGAAGTTCGTTTATGTTCATTTATTGAATAAACGAACGAACGGCCATGAACAAGTATTTTTGTTCCTTTAGTCAAACAAACGAACATGAAAACATGTCTCGTTTGTTCATTTATGCTTGTTAGCTTACATCTTTTTATATTTTCATTTAAATATCGAGGCCCATTACTATTTAGTCTAGTTTATTAAATTTAATTTATACAATTTAAAACCTTAAGTTGCCATGTTTGGACAGTTTGAATGGCAGTTGCTAATGTAGTTATTAATTGTTAACCTCATGAAAGACTTATTAGAAGTCAGAATTACTATTGTTTGTTTTTTAACCAGTTATTCCTTTTTGCAGCAAGTATCTCAGGTAAGAAAATAGATGCTGCAGAAGAACTGGCTGCAACCTCAACGGAGGATAATGGAGTTGCTTCTAAGTTGAATTATATGAAGCGTTGGTTACTCTCACATGCACAGTATTTGAACTTCTTCACTATTCTAATTCTTGCTTCGGTTGGTTTTCTTCTTATATCCATGCTTACTCATTTTTTGCATTTTTTGAAGGTTGTCGGTTTCTAATACCGTATATTTCATGTATGTTTGACCTTTATTTATATATGTAGGTGCCAAATCCTCTATTTGACCTTGCTGGCATAATGTGTGGGCAGTTTGGAATTCCATTTTGGGAGTTTTTTCTCGCAACCCTAATCGGGAAGGCAATTGTGAAAACTCACATTCAGGTGTGCTCATGTTTTCTCTCTCTAAACATTCAAGATTGTTTTAAATACTATATTTAGTATAGGGGTATATGGCTTTTTGCATTTTGAGAGATTATTTGATATAATAACTTGAATAATTGGCTGTATGAAATAGATTTTAGATATGGTTATGCTGAAATAACTAGAGGTTTGACTGTATTGTCAAATTCTTTAAGGGGTAAGTAAATTTATTCACCCTTTAAAGAATTTGACAAAAGAAGGTGTAGAACTTGAAAGGGTAAATAAGTAATTTTAATTTACCATTGAACAATCTTACCTGTTGCAGCTGTTTTGATACCTATAATTAAAAACTGTTTATGTAAATCTGAAATAATCATAGGAAAATAGAGTTTGGATATGCTTATGCTAGTTAAAGCTGTAATAATTTGATATTTGACTGTGTTTTTGAAAAGGTGAATAAGTAATTTCTTTACCCTTTCAAGAATTTGACAAAAAAGTGGAGTAGAATTTTGAAGGGTAAATAAGCAACTTTATTATACCGTTGGACAATCATATCTGTAGCAGCTGATTTGATGCATTCAAAGCTGTTTATGTAATAAGCAGATGTTTGACTGCTTTGACAAATTTATAATATTTAAGTTACTAAATAAATGAATCAAGAAGACATTTTTAGAAATAAAAAGTTGAGTAGAACTTGAAAGGGTAAATAGTTAATTTTATTTTGTCATTGGACAACCATATCCGCGGCCGCTGATATGATATACCTGTTATTCGTAACAGTGTATGCAACTCTGAAATAATCATAGCATCAGAATCTGTTTTCTCAAAACATTAAAAGTGATTATTTAGATAAAAATTATTATTAAAGATGCCTTTATGCAGACGGTATTCATCATCTCGGTGTGCAACAATCAACTTCTAGACTGGATAGAAAACGAGTTAATATGGATGCTTAGCTTCATTCCGGGGGTGGCTTCTGCACTGCCAAACATTATTGCTAAACTGCATGCAATGAAGGAGAAATACATGGCCGCCCCTTTGCCCGCCACATCAAACATTAAGGTCAGTTTTTCATGCGGTTCCCCTTTTTCTTATTACTTTTAGTCAACTTTTTAAATTTTCATGCTTAGCTTTTTAGTCCAAACTAATCATTGTCCTTGTTCAACAAACGATGCCCATGCAAGAAAATAACATTCTTTTTGGCATCTTTTGTTGAAAATTTCTCGTATTTTGGAAGCATAGTCGTTTTACTTGTTCTTATTTTATTTGGGATTTATGTTGGAGCGGTGATTTGTTTGAAGATGCAAACTGAGTATGATAGAAAAGTAAATCAATCACTCTTTTAATTCATTAAGAAAGTTGAGAACTTGAGATATGAAATTTAACTTTATATGACACTTGAAAGAATAGAAACTTGGTTCAATTTGTAACTTAGTTGATTTTAAGAGAACGTCATTCCTGAGACAGCCTGAAAGTAGTTAGATACTGGGTCAGCTAATATAACAACCCATTAGCACGACACATATAATAATATAAAATTGATAATATATAGGTTTTAGATGGGGGTTATTTAGAAAGTGTTAAAAACATTCAAAGTTTGATCTTTTTACACGAATATATATGTGGGTCGCGTTTGGGCTCAGCTATTGAGCCGTCAATCACCGACCCGACATGATTAACACTCCTAGTTGATTTGAGTTAAGTTTGTCAAAAAAGATCATGCTAAAGGATTTAACTAAACAAGAAACAAGAGTTTACTTATTAATTAAAAAAAATATGTTTCCGGGTCCTTGTATATGTCCCATTACTCAGCCCACCCGTTTTACAATCTATAACACTTAGTTTTTGAATTTTTGTTTTTTCAGGTTAAGTCATGGGACCTATCGTTTGCTTCGGTTTGGAACACTATCGTATGGTTAATGCTGTTAAACTTTTTCGTCAAGATCGTGAATTCAACCGCGCAGAGGTACTTGAAAAAGCAGCAAGAGAAAGAAATGACTGCTTTGAAGAAGAAACTGGAGCAATCAGAGGACAATCATTAGTTGTGATTTGATGTTCTTTTTGTTCTCTTCTTGATTCATGTTAGAAATAGGTATTTTAAGGATTGCCATTAAAGTTGAAGCAAAACTAGAACAAATGTTCAGATTGACTCATCTATAGTGACAATAGTTGCAGATGTTTGTTGTGCGACCCTTTAAATGGTGTGTGGTTTTCGGTGCAAAAGTTTTTTGTTGCCATACCGAGCGTATCTTTGAAATGCGTAAAACCATAACCACAATAATTGAACCCAAGCAAAACTCGTAAAAGCCGGATTTTGGTTTGGTTTCAGTTTTGCATGTATTAAATCTGGAAAAAACTGAAACGAACAGAAATTGTAATTTTAAATGTTGAGTGATTTATAATGTTTTAATAAGTTGTGTAACACAGCTTTTAGCTAAAATATAAAATAATAAATTATTAATTAACAAGAGTCAGGTCCAAAGTTTTAGGATCAAATTCTTTATATAAGACTAATTTATTTTACTCGAATTTTTTTAAGCCCAATTTGTACTCAAACCGAAAAACTAAAATTCCAAAACCTAAACTGAACGTTTTTCAAAAACTCTTAAAAACAAGCCTCGAGGTAAGAATTAGAGAGTTGAAAAACCTATTTGTTTCAGCTAGAGGTGCACAAAATCGGTTATTCTTAAAACCCGGAACTGGTTCGGAACCGGTTTTTTCATACCGGGTACAAAGTGTGACCGGTTCCAGTCAGGAACCGGGTCGGTTCCGTACCCGACCCGATGAACCAAAATGAGAACTTAGTGGAACCGGTTCCGGTAGGAACCGGGACCGGGTTTTAAGTAAAAACCGGTTCCACCGTTTTTTTTTTAATTTTAAACTAAATAGCCGTTAGAAACCGGTTCCAACGGCTATATAATCGTTTTTGACCGTTGGAACCGGTTTTTTTTAACTATATGTGTACTTGTTAAACCATTTTCAAAACTCTAAAACACACTCTAAATCACAATTAAGCTTAATAGACAACAAATGGCAAGTAACGACGACGTTATGGTGATCGAAACAATACGATGCCCCGATGTTTGGGTTCATTACGATTTTTGTGTCATGACCGACTCACAAGAGATGGCCCGGTGCAAGTACTGCTCAAAGTTTCTGAAAGCAGGGTCGAACTCGACATTACGTAAGCATACCAATAAGTATTTTCGTGAGAAAAAAAGATTGGATACGCCCTCAACATAGTTTGCTCCACTATATCGACCAAGTTCACTAGTTGGTGTGTTTCCACTTTGCCTCTTAGAGGCCGATTCACGAACTGCATTCATCAAGTTTATAAGTTTGTCCTTGTACGGCTTACTAGTCGTTGCTTGCCTCATAAAAAATGACCTCGCGCTTTGACCATAAATTTTAAAATAATGGTCATAAAGGTCTTGAAGGTGTTTGTTAAACTTTTCATTCGCTTCCATCGAGAAGTTCGGGTCGGTCTCGTGCATACCCATGTTGTCGCATATTTCCTCGATCAACGTCTCAACCCCATGAACATTCCAATAGGGGTTTAAAGCAACGACACAAGTAAAGACCGACGGTATGTCTTCAAAATATTTTAAGAACTTTGTTTTCATTACCGCAACAATATCCTTGAAGATTTGGTTCTTATCCTCTAACTCTCTAAAAGTCGAAGACATGTTGTACAATTCTTGCAAAACCCAACAACTAGTAGGATAATAAACTCCCGATAACTTAGTTGTTACGGTTTTGAACACATCAAGATATTCCAATAAATAACCGACATGGACCCAAACACTTTCGGGAAGCATATCGACCTCGCGTAGATCAACAAGATTGTTATGAAAAGATTGTAAAGTTTGGCGTTGGGCAAAAACACACTTTAGCATATGACAAGTTGAGTTCCAACAGGTTGGAACGTCCCAATTCGGCCCCAAATTCTTATATTCAAGATATCATCTTTTACCACTTTTGAAAACATCTTGTAATATAAGTCTAAAGAAAGTTAAATCTTGACAAATGTTTCCATTTTCGAGACCCTGTTGAACAACTAAGTTGATGATATGTGCAACACATTGAAATGAAAAAAATTCCCGAAACTAGGTGGTGAATATTTTATTATAAATTTTTCGACCGCCTTTGTATTGTTTGATGCGTTATCAAAAGAAATCGAAAATATTTTATGTTTCAAGTTGTAAGTCGTTATAACTTCATCAACCAATTTAAACAATTTTTCGGCCGTATGTGGGTACGGGAAGTTTTCAAAGGCGATAGTGCGTTTCATCAATTGTCATGTCACCGGATCAACCCAATGCGCGGTGACACAAATGTATGATTCGGGTAACCCGTGTGGTGCCGACTATACATCGCTAGTTAAACTCACCATCGATTCTAAAGTATGAAAAAACTTGATTAACTCTTCTTTTGCACACTCCCACAACTTGATTCAATGACGTCTAGGGTAGTACGACTTACATGTGTGTATCGCGGTTGTAAAGTTTCTCGAATCAACGAAGTCAACTCCGGGTCGTCAAAGTGGTTAAACGGAAAATCTCGTTGAATAACGAACTTTGCCATTCTATCTTGAACATGGTTAGTGTTGTAACGAAATACTGTACCATCTTTACCCAAGTCCACTTGGTCGGTTGAGCGAACGCCTTTCAAGGCCTTGCAAAATGGCCTCTAGATATGCTTTCTCAAAGTCGAGTTTGAATCATGCTTTAAGAAAGTTCCACAAAGTTTGCATCGAGCTTTTTGATCACCTTCAACAGTCACAACCAAATCCCAGTTCTTTCAAACTTCTTTGTTGCGGTTATGGTCGACGACCGCAAGAACTAGTGGGTCATCTATCGCACGAACCGGTTCTATAAAAACGTCCTTGTTAGCCTTGTCGTTGGTATTTTTGGTGGTTTTTTTGGTGGGTGCCATAATATTTTTGAGTCGGATGGTCGGGTTTGTAAACGAGAAGTATATTAGATTGTTTTTGAGCTTGGTGATGAAACAAAGGGTGAAAAAACGATTTATATAAAGGATTTGGCAAGAAAAACCGTTCTAACGGCTATATTATCGTTGGAACCAGTTCCAATGGCTATAATATCACTTACAAACCGGTTTCAACGGCTATATTACCGTTGGAACCGGTCCAACGGCTAGTTTGACCTGCAGTTGACTATTTAAAAAAAAACCCGATGGAACCGGTTTTTCTGTGTAGGAACCGAACCGGGTACAAATTGGAACTGGTTCCGGGTCGGGTACGAACTGATTGAGGGTATAAAATGTGGAACCGGGTACGGATTTCGGGTATATAAATACCGAAACCGGGTATTAGGTACACCGGGTACAAACTGGAACCGGTTCCAGGTCAGATACACCGGTTCTGGTCCGAAACCGGTTTTTTTGTGCACGTCTAGTTTCAGCTCTCTTATTTTAATGCTGAAGACTGACATGTGGAGTTGAAAGTGTATTTTTTTTCTCTCTCTTATTATGAGTATCACCATGTCAAGAGCATGGCTTTCCACTTATATAGTGCCCCCCATATAATATTTTATATTTATTATTAGTGACTTAACATAGGCACCCTTTCATATATTGCCTTGTTGGACGTAATTTCCTCTCGAACACAAGATGGTGTAAGGCTAGGTCGACTGGGCTCGTTTCAAGTTCCATAATTGGGTTAACTATCACTTATGAAGAAATTAATGAGTTGTATTTAATTTATGATAGCTAGTTAAATTAGTAGATAGACATGTGATTTTATTGATTGTCTAATTAGGAATTCAAATCTATCTCTATTCAATCCAAATACATAGTGCTTTATTCGGTTTGATTGTCGATTTGGACTTGATTCCAAGGGTACAAGCCTTGATGCCTACACGTGAACAGCATATGGACAACACAAGAGCTGACTTCGTAAATTTATTGTTTATCAAGATCAAGGCTTGAACCTACAATGATTCAAATGATAGTTACCTATCATCCGTGGTAAAAGTAACTCGTGTAAGATGTAACTTTATACTTTATCGTAAGAGCCGGCTTGTGCATAGGGTGACGTGGTCGACCGATCGGAGTACTTAATTTTCGGGGCACAAAATTTTATATGTATATATCTATAATATATATAAACGAAAACAATAAAATCCTAGGTGTCGCGATGTGGTCGCTCCCGGATTCATGGGTATGGGTCTTCTCATGCATTTGACCCGGATTCATGGGTATGGGTCTAATCAAACCCATATATTTCTTAAACGGGTATCTCATTAAATTAAAAACTAATCCCACCAAATATTTGATAAAAAATCCTATAAAGTAGGGATATATTAAAAATTAATATATTATTTATTTAAAAACGATATATATTATTTATAATTAAAAATCCAATTTTATAGTAAAAAAAATAAACGGATCTTGGGTCTCATCAAACCATATAGCTTTTAAACCGGTTTATAACATCTTATTTATTTGTGAAAACAATTTATCATCAAACATAAGTATATTATTAACTTTCATACAATAAAAAAAATAAAAATTCAAAACATAAATAAATATTAGAAACAAATAATATAAAACAACCCCCTTAAATAAACGAAACATTTAAAAGCTTTATTATTGTTTCTTACATTTACTCAAGCCGCCATATTTTTTATTTGTAAATGAAGACTTCAAGTGCATTTGACCCGAATTCACGGTTTGGGTCTCACCATGCCTAGATAACCTTAAACGAGTTATAACATCTCACTATTTTAAAAATAAATCTCACCAAGTATTTGATACGCAAATCTTATAAATTAGGGATATACTAAATATTAATATCCAATTTTTTTAAGAAAAATATATGATTTATAATAAGAAACAATTTTATAGTAAAAAAAAATAAGCGGGTCATGGGTCTCACCAAACCCATAGCTTTTAAACAGGTTATAACATGTCATTTATTTGTAAAACTATTTCATTATCAAACCCTAAGTATATTATTAACTTTTTTATAATACATAAAATTAAAATGCAAAAAAATATAAATATTTGATACGAAAAAGAAACACAACCCCCGTAATACGGGGGATAAAAACTAGTATATATATATACATATATATAGGTGTAGGATCAAATGAAAACTCATCTTAAAGAGAAAACTTAAAAACTCGTAAATAATTATTTTTAACTTCTTTTTTAATTTTTTTTGTAGTTTCGTTTTTTTCCCATTATTCTTATATGTTGATATTGTTCCAAAAAACGATAAAAAAATTAAAAAAACATCGTCGATGTAGTGCACATGTGTAATACTGTGCATTGCATATATGCAAGAGTGTTGTATTGCATAGAATACAACACTATTGCACGTATTTGATACACAGTATTGTATATATACAATATAATAATAATACACATATCGAATACACATTTGTACGTATGTTTAACACAACATTAATGCACAAGTGCACTACATCCACTTTTAATTTTTTATATATATATTTTTTGCATATAATACAATACTACTACAATATATTACACACAAATATTGAATATATGTAATAAATACTATTGAACATAAAAATACTTAGTAATACACATGTGTAATACAACTGTATCACACGAGAATATGTATGTGAACTACGTCTTTTATTTTTTTATTTTTTTGTTATTTTTCGAATGAAGAGTAACAAAATATAAGAATAATGTCAAAAACGGAAATTTGAAAATATTTTTGAATTTTAATTAAAAATAATTCTTTAGAAGTTTTTAAGATTTCTCTCTACTGATAGTTCTCTTGATCATCTCCCTCTACACACACACACACACACACATATATATAGTTTCCTAAAATTTCCTAAAATGATAGTTTCCTAAAAATGTTCTTTCACCATCATTTGTAATGTCAAATGTCAAAAATATGTTGGTTCTTATCATTCTTAGGAAACTCCTTATTCTTATTTGAACCCTTATATATATATATATATATATATATTTGGAAAAAAATATATATATTTAATGTTTTACCTTAATTATACAATTACTAGCTTGGTATAGTGACAAAGAGTTATGGCTTCAATCAAAATGTTATAGGTTCTAGTTTCGCTTGATACATTTTTAAGCTTATTTTTATATAAAGTTTTTACACAACTTAAATCATAAACAAGTAAGCCTATTTAAAAATTTAATTATTTAAACCAAACAAAAAACATTTACATAAGACCTATAATTTTTTTGCTTATATTATTTCGTTACTCGTTAGGGTCTATGAATTTTTTTTATTTCGACTCGGCGGGGGCATATAAATTCTCGGAGATGACCCTGTTTATAGTAATGAGTTCATTGTTGATGCGGTGTATTTGAAAATTATATATTTTGCCAACTGTTTAAATAAAAGATATAATGTATTAAGATACTAGACGGATGCCCGCGCGATGCAGCGGGAAATACAAACCTTGATAATTAATCACGTAATAGATTTATGGGTGTTCACCGTTTCTTTTGTAATCGTGAAACCGTTTATTGGTATAGGTAGATTAATAATTATTATTTTAAACTCAATTTAGTATCGAAGTACAAACGAAACCGGAACCTAACCATTGCTAATGGTTTGGGTTTGTTGAGTTAAATTTTCAACGGTCCGGTTTTAATTTTCGGAGACAAAAGCGTTGCTAACAGCTTGGCTCGCGATTTAATTTAAAACCATCAAAACCGAACCACAAACACATATACGTAAAACGTTATTTTTAACTAAAAAAAACTATGAGAATATCATACTCAAATTAAAGAGACTTAAATGCTCGTTTTTATTGTGCAGTTTTTTTTTAAAAAATATTAACGTACGAAAAAGTTATGACCGTTTAAAAATCAAGGGGTAGTTGGGTTAAAAATGAAAATATAAAGAATATATACATAAAAGATGAAGGATTAAAGTTGTAACTATTCTTTTATTTTACAAAAATTAATTAAAGTTAATGGGTATATGTTGTAAATATAAAATGCAGGTGAGTTTTTATGTTAGAAAGACTATTTTGTCATTGTTTAAACTTGTACCATGTGATTGAAACTTTGTAAAGTACTTAAAATCACCGTCTTAATTTGCCATTCATTGTCATATATATATATATATATTATATAGTATAGATTAAGTAGGACAGATTCAGGGTTTGTCTAGGGTGGGTTGGTGTCCATCGTCCGCTGATGGAGTGTCGTGTTAGTATAAGATAAGTCAACAATTTGCCAATGTCCACCGCCAGTTACCGCTAGTGGAAACAGGCACAGGGGTCCGATGACACTCGGATGAGTCAAGTATGTCTGTTAATCGAGGTATCTGTTGGAGTATTTTTCTGTTTAGTTTAACCCTCTAAAGTAAAAAGTATAGAAAAGAACAAAAGTGAAGAGGGAAGAGAGCAAAACAAGCCTTTATTTTCTTACGGACAATAAATATCGTTTGTGTATGAAAAAAATATAATTATATTGATCGATTAGAATATTATATCTTTATTTACATAAAGAAATAAATGATAACTTTCAATACTACATTCGTGCCTGAAGTCTAAGTCATACCCGCAAATTTAAATGAGTTCTTAATATGTTCGTCTCACGAATATATGATTTTCATATGTAATATTGTATGCATGTTATAAAAACTGGTATTTTACTCGTACTGGATTTTAAATAAAAATGATACAACCAGTTGAACCGAAGTGTACGGAAAGCTTTAACCGGGTTGAATAATTTACCTTGTAATTCAATATAAATATAATTTTAACTCAAAAATTAAACCAGTAGTACATTAATAAACATCACACTTGAACAATGGTCGAGATAGATAAAAAGTATATATTTTTTACACGAAATTAGTCAATTACAAAGATGTAAATAAACCAACATCGGATTTTCATGATACAAATTTAGTTGATTAACGGATCATCTTTTACCATGCTTACTTGTTTCAATTTTATCCGCTATTAAACGTTATTTTTTAAAAATATGGGTCGTAAAAAATACAAAAAATCTCTTGGTTGTAAAACCGATTTGCCGGTTTAAACCGGTATTTTTAAAAATCCGACGGTACGATATTTTAGCAAACCATCCAAAAAAACGGGCTCTAAATATCACTTGCCTAAGAAAAATCCGGTATAATCGATTCAATCGGCTGGCACGTATCGGTTTTTAAACATTTTTTATAACAAAAAGATTTTCTATAACAAAAAGAGATTACATTTTATAAAAAATAAATTGATTGATATGAAAAGTAACATTAGGCTATGTATAGTGGGGGGCTACAATTGGGGGATATAACTGACAAGTGGCGCCTAATGAGCAAAAGAGTTAATTTTTGTTTTAGGGGTGAATGGTGTTGTAGGTACGAGTTTCACACGTGGAGGGCTACCAATGGTCACATTATTATTTTATTATTATTTTCTTTCATCTCGATACGACATATATTCTTGTCCCCCCCGCTCCTTTTATCGGCCCGGGGGTGGGGGAGGGGGAGTTTAGTTGCCAAAATCACCATTGTCACCTAAGATTGCCGCCCCACTACACATACACTTATAATGTAAACATGATATGGTGTAGGGATGAGCCTTTTTGATACGGGTACCGATTGGTACCAATACTGGTACCGAATTCGGTATGGATTTTGTACTGTTGGTAACATATCGGTATCAAGTTTTGAGTTTTTGGTACCAGTATTTCTCGAATTCTGCATGAAATACCGGTATCGAACATAACATTTCGATGCCAATACCAAATATTATCAGAATTTTTGAAAACGAGATTTTCGAGATCCGTACCGATACCGTTCTTAGGTCATCCCTAATATGGTGTATTTCTAGTGGCCTTTTTAGGTCAAAATTTTATGGTAATACATTCTATTAAGTTTATGCTTTTGGAATACGTTTAGGAATTTAGCTTTATTAAAGAGTATGGGGCATCAATATAAGTAGGTTGCATGTTCAAATCACATGATAACATCGCCGTCACCCCATTTGGGTAGAGTGTATGACTTCATTACATGACAAATGTTTCCCACATAAAATTGATTCAATTTTTATATTATTGTATTTGGAGAGCTAAAAACAAACAAAAAGTTATAGGGTACTTGTGGTTAGGGTGTTCATCTAGTCAACCTGATCGGGTTTCGGGTTAATCACTACCTCATTACTGATTCACTTTTAATTTTTTTTCTTGTGTATACTTAGATTAGGGTTCACATCAGGGAAAACAAAAGACTGGATTGGAGTATTGGTACTGAAGATTGCTTCTATTACGCAAGACTGCTACTGGTGGGTTCACTCCCGATCTCCTTGAGGTGAGTATTATTTGTTGCTCTTTTTAGAAGTTGTGGGTTTTGGTGTGAGTTTAAGTTTTGTGTGAACTAATCTTGAAATTTGAGTGCCGATAATTAATGTGTTTCAAATAACAAGTTTTTCATTTTGAGTCTGCTAAGATGAAAATATGGTAGGACTATTTATGATCAAGTGGAACTTTACTAACCATCTAACGTAATAAGAAAAGTTCCCTAAATTAATAAGGGGGATTTCCATCTCCACACAGGCACGCATCACTAATTTACTTTTAAATTAAAAGAATTTTTTTCATTATTGTTAGTGACAATCTAACCATAGGATGGTGTTACTGAATTTTTTTAAGGGTTTCCATGCTTGATAAGAATTCTTTTGCTATATAAGTTTTATTTTATAGTTTATATATAGCCATTTGTCACGGAATGATGTGCTTTTTATATTCTCTGAAGTTGTCAAATGAATCAATTGAAAGCAATCTTTATTTTTGTGGAAGACTATTTTGGTATTTAGCCAACTCAAATATTGTGTTTCTTGTCTTGCATGAGTTGCAGGGTCTTGGTCAAATCTTGAGCCAAAATCATGGGAAACTTACTATGGAAGAGTTGGAGGCTCCCTAAACATGTAAAGCATAGTTATTTATTTATTTGTTTATTTCATTTTAAGTTTTCAAGTTGGAAAATGTAAATCATATTTTGATGTGTTTTCTTGCATAGCCATAAGGTATTATAGAATTCCTATTTTATTCCATCAAAGTAAAGCCATAGGCCCATATGGGCGATGATATATGCTTATTTTGTGGAAGTTGGGGCCATTATTGTTGTTTATCTTGGCTTCCTGCTTATTTTTGGTGATATAGCTAATTAGATGCTTAATTATCAGTGTTTACTGTAACTAATTTATTTTAGATTACTAGCATTCTGGTCATATATAATATATATATATATATATAGGATTGATTTCTTTTGAGAACCGCTTTGAGTTTTAAGAACTCGAAAGAACTCAACGTAACAAAAAAAATTTTAAAATTTTATTTTACACATGTATAATACGTAAGTGTAAGTAATGTACAAAAAATTACCGTAATTTTTTACTCACCGAATCGACTTATTACACATGTGTAACTAACATTTAAACTTGTGTAATTATCAAATATACTTATTCTCTCTCCTGATTCATTTTTTAATCAAATTTAATCTCAGTCACATATTCAAACTCATTTAATTAAATGTGTGGTCCAAAATTGAGTTCTTAAAGTTCTTACAACTCATCAAGTTCTCAAAATATCCTTCCCCTATATATATATAAACCCTTTGCAAATTGAGAACTTTGAGAACCATTTTGAACCACTAAAAACGCCTTTAAAAAAATATTTAAAAAAATCATAAAACAAAAAATATTTTTTTTTTAAAAAAGTAAAAAAACCAAAATTCTTATATTTCATTCCGATTTCATTAAAAAAATACAAAAAAAACGTCATATTATACACATATGTATAATTTTATATAATCTTTAGTTACGTAATATACACATATGTACAGTATCATTTATCTTAAATTATACACATGTGTACAAAAAAAACATGTAAATATACATATAAGTATATATTATACATATGTGTATATAATTTAGCTAAACCGAGGTTTTTTTTATGAAACTGGGATGATAAAATAAGAATTTTTGTTTTTATACTTTTTTGATTTTTATGTTTTTTTTTATTTTATGATTTTTTTTTTATTTTTGGGTTTTTTGTGGTCCAAAATGGTTCTCATAGTTCTCAATTTCAAAAATGTTCTCTCATGATCCTGATCGTATATATATATATATATATATATATATATATATATATATATGATTGATTTCTTTTGAGAATCGCTTTGAGCTTTAAGAGACCGAAAGAACTCAACTTAACAACTTTTTTTTTGAATTTTTTTTACACATGTGTAATACGTAAGTGTAAGTAATGTACAAAAAATTTCCGTAATTTTTTACACACCGAATCGACTTATTACACATGTGTAACTAACATTTAAACTTGTGTAATCATCAAAAATACTTATTCTCTCTCCTGATTAATTTTTTAATCAGATTTATTCTCAGCCACATATTCCATACTCATTTAATTAAATGTACGGTCCATATTGAGTTCTCAAAGTTCTAACAACTCAAGAGGTTCTCAAATTATTCCACCCCTATATATATATATATATATATATAGAGAGAGAGAGAGAGGAGGGTTAACGTACAATAATAGTTTATCATACATTAGGTACGCGAGGCCCCGCACCACCAGATCCTAATTGCAATTAAAACTACGCGGTGGCATAATTTTAATTAAATCAAAAAAATACTTCTCGCACAACAGATCGTCATTTGCTGCAAGCCTTCAACCATAATCAAATCATCCACAAAACTAAAGCATAATCAAAATCGATAAACCCATTATCGCTATAGTTTAATAATCTTCAAATTGATCAAAAATTGTTGATTTAATCAATAGAATAGATGTGTAGGAGGCTTTAGAATTATCAATCGATTATGAAATTGCATAATAATACACTTAATTGAGCTCTGATTAGGGTTCATGTTTAAACGTTCTGCAGAAAAATTTTAAACGTTCTGGATTTTTTGTACAAAACTTCTAAACTTTTTGTACAGAACTTCTAAATTTTTTGTCTAGAACTTCTAAAGTAAAAAGTTTAGACCAAAATGAAGAAAAAGTTTAAACGTTCTGACAAAAAATGAACAAAAAGTTTAAACGTTTAACTAATACGTTCTGATCAAAACTACAAATTAAACGTTCTGACCAAAACAAACACATTTAAACGTTCAAGTTTAGATGTTCTGTACCAAAACTTTAGAAGTTCTAACAAAAGGTTTAGAAGTTCTATACAAGAAACTTTAGAAGTTCTATACAAAAACTTTATACGTTCTATTTAAACGTATTATACGTTATGTTTAAACGTTCAGAACAAAAATCAATTAAACTTTAAAAGTTCAGTACAAAAAGTTTATACGTTCTGTTTATACGTTTTTGGTTAATGTTAATACGTTCAATGTTAAAACCCAGAACTCAAACTCAAAATTGATAACTGAAACTTCAAATTGATGATTAATTTGATCAATTTTAAAGTTTAATTGATCAATTAGTTCATCAATTTCAATTTCAATTGATCAATTTGATAAACTAACCTGTGAACAACTCGTGACGGAGAAAGATGGTGTTCACGACGGTAAAGTCGATGGTCGCGACGGTGAATACAATCATTGGACGGTGACGAATTGATGAACGGTGATAGTGAAGGCGGACGGAATCGATAGGAGCAGTGGATCATAGTTGATGAAATTTACAATATTGCCATCGCGTGATTTTGAAATCAACAGTGTAGGAACTTGCGTACGTAGTGTATGATTATGGATTATTGTATTGGATCTTTTATCTATATTTTTATATATATATATACTAGTTTTTATCCCCCGTATTACAGGGTTGTTTTATATTGTTTGTTTTAAGATTTATTTATTTTTTGAATATATATTTTTTATTGTATCAAAGTTAATAATATACTTATGGTTTGATGATAAATTGTTTCACATAAGATATAAATAACCCGGTTTAAAAGCTATATATTTTTGATGAGACCCAAGACCCGTTTATTTTTTTTACTATAAAATTGTTTTTTTAATTATAAATAATATTTATGAAAGTTAATAATATACCTATGGTTTGATGCGACCCAAGACCCGTTTA
>NW_027501918.1:0-70833 GCF_021521415.1 Bidens hawaiensis | reverse complement strand
GTTGGTATCTCATCCTCATCTATCCTCATCTAGTAAGATCATACATTTACCCAAGTACTTTGATTTTGTATCAATAAGAACGGGTCCACATCTATTTAGTTGTTTACATTTTCATAAGATTGTAATACTCATCATTTACATATGAATTGTGATTTATCTATATATATATATATCAACTAAAACTTATGTACTCTCACCAACATTCGTGTTGACAAACTTTATTTTTATACATGCTATAGGTACAAGTAATTTACATTGTTCAAGATAGAAGAAATTAGTTTTACCTTAGGATATTATTCTAAATACAAAACATGATGTAATTGTTGTTTATTATTGAATTTGTGTACTTGTTTAATGTTAATGAAATTAAATAATTATTGTCGCTTTAATTAGTGTCTTTTGAGCTACTGTCCAATCAATACGTTACGCCCTGACATGTTCCGCCTTTGGTCGGGGTGTGACACCACCAACCAACCTCCCACAACCACTATCATCTCCAACGACCACCATCGTCTCCGGCAACCACGTGCATGTTAGGTTTGTGTATGTGATAGGGGCTTGGCAGATCTAGGGTTTGCGTGCAGATCTAGGGAAGAATTTGAATATGATTTTTATTGCAAATGAGACGAGATATGAATCTAGAGGTGATTGGAGACTCAAAGTGTTGGAATTGGTTGAAATTGGGAGAGTTTGCGTAGAAGCTTATTGGGTTTTAGAAGGAGATAGCGATGGTGGTCACTAGGTTGTTGCAGAGATGGCGGTGATAGGAGAAGGTGGTGGTTGAGGTTGGTTGGTGGCAAGTGGGGGTGTGGTGGTCATGGGTGAGAGAGAGAGAGAGAGAGAGAGAGATGACACATCAGCAACATCCGGAGCCTCCGGCATCGGTGCTGGAATAGGTAATAGATCTGACGTCGGTGGAGGTGATGGTGGAGATCCGGTTGACGGTACGGCGGTCGGAGGAGGAAGTGGCGATGAGTGAGAGTAAGAGTCATCGGAGGTATCGAGGTGTGGTGACGATAACGGTGTGTTGTTCCGGTGGGATTTGAAGATACTGTTAAGAGTGAGGAGTAATTATTACTAATAATTATTATAGTATTTTGTTAATCTAATCATTCTTTTTTTAAATGTTTTTTAATCCAATAGGTAAAATGACCGATTTGCCCTCATGTGCACAGCACATGACCCAAGTTAACGAGGAAAACTAATTGAGTTAGTGCCAAAGGACAAACGGTGAAACATTTTGAAACGTAAAGTACAAATTATGTTACTTTTAAAGATAAAGGACATCCACTGAAATTGAGTGCAAAGATAAAGGACAATTTCTGTAATTCTGTCGAAAATATATTAATTTAATCCCTCCTAACTTCTCCTACATCCTAAAAAAAACTCAAGAACACCCATTTTTTAACTATCCTTAGTTTTCATTTCCTTTCCCTCCTTTAAAAAAACTCAAGAACAGTGTGTTAAAGTCCACCTGTAGGTGGGCAAGGGTCGCACCAACCCAAATTCTAGCTCCAAAGAGGGTGTTTGGCCTAGCTTATATTTTTGTGCTTATGCTTGTATCTTTTTGAAGCTTATAGCTTATTTTATATAATTTGATAAGCTCCTTTTGAGTGTTTGGATTAGTTTATATTCTACAAGTTGATTATACATCATAATAAGTTGTTAAATCCATCATTTTTAAGTTGTTATAGTAATAAGTTACTTCAATATTATTAATCCATCACCATTTGAAGGCCAATGAGTAATTTACCCCCTTAAACAAATAAGCTTCTTCAAATAAGCTAAAAAACCATCTTCAAATAAGCTTCTTCAAATTAGCTTATATAAGCTTATAAGCCTAAGCTAAACCAAACACCAAATTAAGCTTATTTTATATAAAAAAAAAAAAAAGCGCTATAAGCTTTGCTAAAAAAGCTAGGCCAAACACCCCCAAAATCGATGCCATAATATGATTGTTGATCAAATGAAAACAACAAAAATCTTGAATATCAGTAACAATATCACGGCTACCTATGAAATTGGGGGTGTCCAATAACGTATCAATTAATACAGCCGTCGTTAAAGGTGGAACAATCACCGGGAAATGAAGGCTGAAGGTGGAAGATGTTGGAATTTTAGTAATATGGCTTACACATATTCTTGTTAATATATTATAGATAAAACCTATTAGTTAAGTTTACGCTAATAATTAAACATGGAATAAACTCAAGGGGTGTAAAGTGAAACTATTATTATGATCGACGGTTTTTGGGATATATATGCAATTTATATTGCAACCAAAATATACAAAGAAATATTCAGACGACAAAGGATTTGTGAAGCACTGGTTCTTCATCATTAATCAATTCAGGTTCTTGTTTTAATTTCTTGATATTATCCGATTAAATCAATTGTAAGTGCACAAATGGTTTAATCTGAAAGAGTAATCGATTTCAAGAACATCCTAGTTATTTAATTTCAATTTCAAGTTCTTTATCAAATTAGGGTTTGATGACTTAGTATAATTTTCCCTTTAGTTTCAATAAAGATTAAACCATTAATGCATATTAAACCATTTGATTTGGGGTATTGGTTATTGTATGTATTGCTATCGGTATTAATATTGTGGTTAAATAATATTGGTTTCGATGGGTTGAAATCAAAGAATTAATATTAGTTGGGCATTGATTGTAACATTCAAAGACATTAGTTCTTGAAATCAATTGACTATTCCCAATTTGATTTTTCTGGTAAATTGAACGAGCATACTGTTTTGTTCCAAAGTAGAATTTATTTGGTCTTCAATGGAATAATTGGATTTGAAGTTTTACGTTACATCCAATTTGTTTGCAAACATTAATTCACATTCATTCAATGTGTGGTTTATTAATATTGGATTCTTATTGATTGAAACCAAAGAGTTAAATTCAATTTAGTTCACTGATTTCGAACTTGAATAAATTGATATTTAACTTAAATTTGTTTTCCAACAATTTTTGATTTTATGGTGAACAGAAACACATCGATGTCACCAGATGCATATTTGAATGTGAATTAATTTGGCATTTATCACATTTAATTCATTTATTTGAATTTTGATTAATTCAGTGGTTAATTGAAATTGTCATTAATCAATTCAGATTAAATGGCTAGGGAATCGATTAAGGATATGTCGAGCAAATTTTCAAAACATGAGAAATTTGAGGGACAGGATTTCAGAAGATGGAAGAAAAAAATGCATTTTCTTTTAACAACTCTGAAAGTTGTGTATGTTCTGACCACTCCAATGCCTGAGGCATCAGAAGAGGAAACTATGGAACAACAGAGAAGACGATTGAAGTGGGAAAATGACGACTATATATGTCGCGGACATATATTGAATGGGATGTGTGATGCACTCTTTGATGTATACCAAAATGCTGAGTCTGCCAGGGATTTGTGGGATTCTTTAGATACCAAATATATGGCAGAAGATGCATCTAGTAAAAAGTTTCTTGTAAGTAACTTCAACTCTTACAAGATATCGGATAATAGGCCAATTATGGATCAATTTAATGAGTTGCAACACATTTTTGGTCAATTTGAACAACACAATATGCACATGGATGAGTCAATTGTTGTTTCTAGTATCATTGACAAATTGCCTCCATTATGGAAGGATTTTAAGCATACCTTGAAACACAAAAAGGAGGAAATAAGTTTGGTTCAGTTAGGTAGCGATATTCGGATTGAAAAATCTCTTAGGATTCAAGAATCCGGGAAATTAAAAGGGAAAATGGAAACGGGTCAAAACTCAGTTAACTTGGTTGAAAAGGATGGAAATTTCAAGAAAGGGAATAAATTTATTGGAAAGAAAAGGAAGGCAAAAGGGGGCTATCAAACACCAAATAAGAAGCGTGATGAAGGATGTTGGAGGTGTGGTAATATGGGTCACAAGAAAAGGGATTGTCGTGTGAAACTACCTAGTGGAAACAAGGGTTCAAGTGGAGCCGGTCCAAGTGGGTCGAAGGACCCACCATCTCAACCAGGTATGTTATCTAAATCATCGTTAGGTTCAATAAATTTACTTGAATGTAACTTGAATAATCCAACTGAATCATACCATGGGTTAGAAATTAATAAAAATGAGTTTGCTCATGATTTAATTATCGATACAAATGAAGTAAATTTTGGTCCATGGCAAACTGCCCCTGTACGCAACCCAATGAGTAATTTGTTTGGCAATAGGCTAAGAATAGTGAAAGGAAATAAAAGTGAGTCACTAGACTCGGACATTGATTCAAATTCATTAACGATGAACGTTAATAATTTTGAAAAGTGTTCGGATATAAAGTTAAATAATATTGAACACATTTCACTAATTGCTGAATCATTCTATGTGCAGGATGATTTGATAGCTTGGTGGGTAGACTCGGGTGCTACCAGCCATGTTTGCAAAGATTCAAGATGGTTCGTAGAACTGAAATTAATTAAAGATGGATATGTGCTTAGGATGGGGAATGTATCAACCGAGCCTATCGAAGGGATTGGAAAAGTCAAACTGTTATTTACTTATGGGAAACAATTATTATTACATAATGTGTTGTATGTACCGGGGATTCGAAAGAATCTTATATCCGGAATTGTGTTAAATAGTCATGGATTTAAACAAGTAATAGAGTCGGATAAATATGTGTTGTCAAACCATGGTATGTTTGTTGGATTTGGTTATTTATCTAGTGGTATGTTTAAACTTAATATTCATGTACCATTTGATAATGAATCTGTTTGCATGGCATCTTCATCTAGTAATAAAGTAGATTCTATATCTAACTTGTGGCATGCTAGATTAGGACAAGCTAACTATTCTAGAATGCAAGATATGGAAAAAATGAGTCTAATACCAGGATTTGATATGAGAAATAATAAATGTCACACATGTCAGTTGACTAAAATAACTAGAAAACCTTTTAAAAGTGTAAAAAGGGACTCTAGGCTGCTAGAACTCGTTCATTCTGATTTATGTGATTACCATAACGCACCATCACTAGGACATAACAAATATGTAATCACATTTATCGATGATGCAACTAGATATTGTTATGTTTATTTATTACATGCAAAAGATGAGTCTCTTGATAAATTTAAAATTTATAAACAAGAGGTTGAACGATTTCATAATGATCTGATTAAAACTCTTAGAACAGATCGCGGAGGGGAGTATTATGATCCGGTATATTTTCAGTCCACCGGTATAATACATCAGACCACAGCACCGTATACACCACCACAAAATGGTGTTGCGGAAAGGAAAAATAGAACCCTAAAGGAAATGGTTAATTCCTTATTATCCTACTCAGGTTTGAGTGACGGGTTCTGGGGAGATGCTATGTTAACTGCATGTTATTTATTAAATAGAACTCCCAATAAGAATAATGACATAACCCCGTATGAGCTGTGGAAGAAAAGATCTCCAAATCTACATTATCTCAGAGTTTGTGGATGCAGGGCAGTTATACGCCTTACTAATCCTAAAATAAAGAATCTAGGTGAGAAAGGCATAGATTGCATCTTTATTGGATATGCCAATAACTCTAAAGCATATAGGTTCTATGTAATAGAACCAAATGATTCCGTGTCCATAAACACTGTCATTGAGTCAAGAGATGCTATCTTTGATGAGGAGAGATTTACCTCAATACCTCGACCTACTGATATGGGTCATCACTCACGAAGTAGGACTAGTGATTCTACTGATAATACAGTAGTTCCTTCTGAGCCTAGAAAAAGTACTAGAGCTAGGAAGGTAAATTCTTTTGGAGATGATTTTCAACTATACTTAGTAGAAGGTTCAAAGGATGGCATTGAAAGTCGATATCAATATTGCTTTAGTGTGGAGGACGATCCAAAGACTTTTGGTGAAGCTATGGCTTCAAGAGATGCAAATTTCTGGAAAGAATTTGTGCTAGATGAGATTGATTCCATCATGCACAATAAAACTTGGAAACTTGCTGATTTGCATGCAGGTTGTAAACCTTTAGGGTGTAAATGGATTTTCAAGAGGAAAATGAAGGTAGATGGGAGTATAGACAAGTATAAAGCGCGTTTGGTTATACAAGGATTTAGACAAAAAGAAGGTATAGACTTCTTTGACACTTATGCTCCAGTTGCAAGAATTTCTACCATAAGATTATTATTAGCTCTAGCAGCTATACATAATCTGGTAATTCATCAAATGGATGTCAAAACTGCTTTCCTAAATGGTGAATTAGATGAAGAAATATATATGAGACAACCTGAAGGATTTGTTATGTCTGGACAAGAGCATAAAGTTTGTAAGTTGGTTAAGTCTCTTTATGGATTAAAACAAGCTCCTAAACAATGGCATCAAAAATTTGATGAGGTTGTATTGTCAGATGGTTTTATCCTAAACCAAGCTGACAAGTGTGTTTACAGCAAATTTGATTCTTCTGGAAAAGAAGTCATAATTTGCTTGTATGTTGATGACATGTTGATCTTTGGTACAGATCAAGGAAAAGTTGATAAAACTAAAGAGTTTTTGTCATTAAAATTTGCCATGAAAGATATGGGGGAGGCTGAATGTAACACCCCGTAACCGCAGCGGAAACGTAAACGGGATGCAACAGACACATCTGATATCAACAGCATTGCTTATAAAGAAAACACCACTACATTAATTTACATCATATTACATTGTTCCGAGTTTAGTTCCCGTCTAGGCGATAGCACATAAGTTTTACCAACATTACAGTATCATATTTAATACAAAACGATCACTAAACTTCCACAAATAGCACGCATCATCAGGCATGTAGCACTTACTCCAGTTTGAGAGTACCTAGAAAGCATGTAAAGAAAACGGGTCAACTACGAATAGTTGGTGAGTTTCACTAATTTAAATAAACAGTGATAAATCATTATGATAATCATATATTAGAGACATCTGGGGACACTGTTAACCCAGTACTGTACCCATTCCGGGGGCAATGTTAACCCAGAAACACTTCTAGAGACATCTGGGGACACTGTTAACCCAGTACTGTACCCATTCTGGGGGGCAATGTTAACCCAGAAACACTTTCAGGGACATCTGGGGACACTGTTAACCCAGTACTGTACCCATTCCGGGGGCAATGTTAACCCAGAAACACTTTCAGGGACATCTGGGGACACTGTTAACCCAGTAATGTACCCATTCCATATGATTCCCGTACAATCAAATATTTATAAATACACGCAAATCCATGCGTTCAGTATGTACTTAAACATTTAAATAATAACATGCTTTCAGCCCCGGGAAAATATTTAAAAACAATTCAGAAAAAGGGGCTCGTGAAACTCACCTTATCGTAGGCAAATTAGTAATACAACACTCCAGCTACTAGTCCAAATCTGTAATACGATCCCTAAGTTCGTTACTATACAATCACTATTAACATAACTTTAACCGTGTTAACCGGTACATCTGGGGACACAGTTAACCCAGTACTGTACCCGTTCTGGGGGCAATGTTAACCCAGAAACACTTCACCGGACTCAGATTGTGATATCGTTTAGAGTTCACTAGTCAGATTTACTATTAGTCATTTTTCCCGTTTTGCGTGCCTAGCACGGTTATCCATTTTTATGTTTCAAAAATGAGTTTGGTCACATACGACCCGAAAATAGTTGTTAATTGATAATTTAACTAAGTTGTGAAATTAGGGCTCGGTTTAGATGTCCCGATTGGCCGCGGGACCCGTTTCCGTCATTAACGTACCGGAAACTGTTAAATAGGTTAAAAACGCTCAAATCATCCAACTTATTTTCGGGTGATTCATTTTTACTTGTTTAACTCAATTATATGAAAATAGTTCATTTTTAGGGTTTTTATACACCAGTCAGCTCGCTTATGTGAACTTCACCGGTTTACGCGTTTTAAGCTTTAAAAGTTTGTTTTAGCACAAATAATTATCCGTTTAGTCTCGGATCTTGAAATTTTGCACAAATCACTTTTTGACAGTGGGGAATTTTATAAAAATATTTCCAGAATTAATTTTTATATTTAACATTTATTTATCTATTTTTAAACACCATTTAAACACTAAATATGTCGTAAATACCAAACGATCTTAGAAAAATCCCAAATTTTTCCTGGATGACCCCTGCCATCTACATAGTCCCCTGTAATTTTTCCAGAACCAAAATCCCTTTTTAAATGCCATTTTCACTAAAACCGAGCTAGAAAACCCTAGAACTCGTTTAACCGAAAAGCCTACTTAGACTTCTCCAACTGACCTAAGATTTTGTGTGTGACTTATACATGTTTATAAAAAGCTTATCTGAAATTTTCCAGAATTTTTCATGATATTTATCTATTTTTCACCATTTTTGGCCAAAACCGAGCATTAAATTCACCAAATATTCATCCTTTATCCAAAAATTACCAAAAATTCACAGAACTCATATTTTCATGTGTAGATCATCCTTGTAAATTTCATGACCTAAATCCACACGAAACACAATCTGTCCAAATCACAACCCTTATACAAAAACCGAACTACCTTGAGTTTCTAGCTTCAAACCGCAAGAATCTCGCTTTCTAGCCCTTGCTAGCAACTAGATACAACACCTACAAGCACAATAACACCACACCAAGCAAGTTACACCCACAATCAAGCCATTTCTTTCATGGTTTCGGTTATGCTTTAAAAACAAAGATTTAACCGTAACAAATTCGTTTTTGGTTCGTTTAACTCCTTTCTTGGACCAAGATCCCTTGTATAACCCGTATACATCACTTGATCATGCAAGAATCGGTTCCATCTCGGGTTTTCACCCTTTTTCACTTGGAAACCTCATTTCCTTGCAAGAACACTCAAGAAACGAACTTAAACACGTACATAACAAGATTTTACCTCGGTTTTTCTTGTTAAAAAGCTCGGTTTTTGGTTCTTGATCTTGAGAGAATATGAATATTGTTGAAGTGTGTTGTGAAAAAAGAAAATGAAATGTTGTTTTGGGTGAGGGGGGTCCGATCGGACCTAATGGATGGGTGGGGGGGACCCACAACTTCATTTGTGGCCACATGTTCAGATTCTCGTAATCTGGATAATGTTTTGGATAATCTGGTTCAGTTCGTTTTTCGGTTAAACGTTTAATTCGGCTTAAAACGAGGCTAAAACGGTCGTTTTTCGACTTAAAAATGAAATTTATATAAAACCGATTTAAAACTTAAACCATGACATTTATTAACTTAAAACATCATAGTATTAATAATTGTGCATCTTTTTCGGCTTGATCGATCGTCTCTTGCTTGGTTTGGTATTAAAGGTTTCGTTTAACGTACCGACGTATCATTAATTCGAAACCCTTTTCTGTGCTTTAATTCACTTATCCCGAAGCTTTAATACTTCGCAAACATCACTAAATATTATATATTTCGTCTATAATGCAATCCCCGATCGTTCGGGCTTCAATAACCGTTAATCGGTTAATCGTATTTCCAATACGATTTACTGTATAATCGAGTATAATTCGTACTATGAATCATACATACTCGTATAAACGCATCATAATTCACATATTCATTATTAAATAACACATAAATAGTATATACCGGTTAGGGTATACCTGATTTTGCCGGAATTGTTACATTCTCCCCTCGTAAAAGAAATTTCGTCCTCGAAATTTTTACGCTACGACTACTTCTTTTTGAGGAAATAGATGGGGGTATTTCTTCCGGAATTCGTCCTTTCGCTCCCAGGTATATTCTAGGCCTCGTTGCGAATTCCATCTAACTTTGACCAATGAAATCTTGTTGTGTCTAAGTTGCTTGATTTTTCCGTCTAGTATTTCTACGGGTTCCTCTACGAAATTGAGTTTATCATTTATTTGGACACCCTCTAAAGGTAAAACCGATGTCTCATCCGCCAGACATCTTTTCAAGTTCGATACGTGAAACACGTTGTGAACTGCACTCAATTCATCGGGTAGTTCTAATCGGTACGCTACGGGACCGATTTTTGCAGTAATATTGAAGGGTCCAATATATCTCGGGGCTAACTTCCCCGCCTTTCCAAATCTGACTACACCCTTCCAAGGTGATACTTTCAAATACACTTTATCACCTTTCTCAAACGACAACGGTTTTCTACCGGTATCGGCATAACTCTTTTGCCGATCCCGCGCGGCCTTCAAATTGTTCCTAATTTCAAGGACTTTGCTGGTCGTTTCCTGGACCAGGTCTGATCTAATAACCTGAGTGTCGCCCACTTCAGTCCAGCAGAGTGGCGATCGGCACTTCCGACCATACAATGCTTCGTAAGGCGCTGCCTTTATACTGCTATGGTAACTGTTATTATAGGAAAATTCAACGAGTGGGAGATGTTGATCCCAATTTCCCTTAAAATCCAGTACGCATGCACGAAGCAAATCCTCCAGGGTTTGGATGGTCCTCTCAGACTGACCATCGGTCTGAGGGTGGTAAGCTGTGCTTAGATCAATACGCGTTCACAGCGCTTCTTGCACAGCTTGCCAAAGCTTGGAGGTGAAATGGCTATCCCGATCGGAGATGATTGAGATGGGTATCCCATGACGAGACACAATTTCATTTATATAAATCTGTGCAAGTCTCTCTGTGTTATAATTATTTCTAATCGGGATAAAATGTGCTGATTTGGTTAATCGATCCACGATTACCCAAATTGCATCATGTCCTCGGGACGTTTTAGGAAGATGAGTCACAAAATCCATCGTGATTTGCTCCCACTTCCATTCGGGAATTTCCGGTTGTTGTAATATCCCCGAGGGTTTCTGGTGCTCCGCCTTAACTCTCGCACAAGTCGTACATTTACCGACATACGTTGCGATATCCTTTTTCATACCTGGCCACCAGTAGAACTCCTTCACATCCTTGTACATCTTATCCGATCCCGGATGTATGGAATATTTTGATCTATGTGCTTCGTCCATGATTAATTCACGCAGATCATGGAGGGTCGGGATCCAAATCCGACTTTTGAACTAGAGAATTTCGTCCACGAACTGTTCGAAATTCTTCTCATTGCCGTAAAGTCCCTCCTTTTCCAATTGTTCCTCTTTCAACGCCTCACGTTGAGCGACTCGAACCAGGTCCGAAAGGTTCGACTGGACTATCAACCCCAACGCTCGCACTCGCAATGGCTTAACCCGATCTTTCCTACACAAGGCATCGGCTACAACGTTAGCCTTGCCGGGGTGATAACGGATGTCACAGTCATAATCGCTCAACAACTCGACCCATCTTCGTTGCCTCATATTTAGTTCTTTCTGATCAAATATGTGTTGCAAACTTTTATGATCGGTGAAGATGGTGCACTTTGTACCGTAGAGATAATGTCTCCAGATTTTAAGTGCGAAGATAACCGCTCCCAGTTCTAAGTCATGCGTAGTGTAATTTTTCTCGTGTACTTTTAACTGTCCGGAAGCATAGGCTATAACCTTATTATTCTGCATCAACACGCATCCTAACTCTCTACGAGATGCGTCACAATACGCGACAAAACCATCGTCTCCATCGGGGAGACTTAAAATCGGCGCTTGGCACAATTTTTGCTTTAACGTTTGAAACGCCGTTTCCTGCTCTTCTCCCCATTCATACTTTCGATCCTTTTGAGTCAGGAGAGTTAAAGGTTGGGCGATGCTGGAAAAGTTCTCTATAAATCGACGATAATATCCAGCTAAGCCTAAGAATTGGCGGATTTCCTTTGGCGTTTTAGGCGCCTGCCAATTCTTAATTGCTTCAATTTTACTCGGATCAACGTGTATTCCTTGATGGTTTACAACGTGACCGAGGAACTGCACTTCCTGTAACCAGAAGTTACACTTGGAGAATTTTGCATACAACTTCTCCTGATCCAGAAGCTCTAAAATTATTCTTAAGTGTTGCTCGTGCTCTTCTTTACTTTTCGAGTAAATCAGAATGTCGTCAATAAACACGATGACGAATTTGTCGAGATAGGGTTTACAGACTCGATTCATGAGGTCCATGAACACTGCCGGTGCATTTGTTAGCCCAAAAGGCATAACTAAGAACTCGTAATGGCCGTAGCGAGTCCGGAATGCGGTTTTTGGGATATCTTCTTCCTGAATTCTAACCTGATGGTATCCCGATCTAAGATCGATTTTTGAGAAATAGCTCGCACCTTGCAGCTAGTCAAACAGGTCATCAATCCGAGGAAGAGGGTACCTATTTTTAATGGTTAACTTGTTCAACTCCCTGTAATCAATGCACATTCTAAGGCTCCCGTCCTTCTTTTTCACGAATAATACAGGTGCACCCCACGGGGAATAGCTAGGACGTATAAACCCTTTATCCAACAATTCTTGCAACTGATTGGATAACTCTTGCATCTCGGATGGTGCAAGTCGGTAGGGTGCTTTAGCAACAGGGCCAGCTTGAGGTAATAAATCGATTCTGAATTCGCCCTGTCGGGTTGGCGGTAATCCAAGAAGTTCTTCTGGGAAAACTTATGGAAATTCGCGTACCACCGGGATATCATCCACCCGTTTCTCATCAGAATCTGTGGCCGTCAAGCTTGCTAGATATGCCACGCATCCCTGGCGTATATATTTTAACACCTTGAGGTGGGATATAAATGGTATCATTGTGCCTGACTTCTCTCCTTGCACTAACACCTCTTCGTCATCCGACACCCGGATCTTGACGATTTTCTTTTCACAGTTTATTTCCACTTTGTTACGTGCTAACCAATCCATTCCCACTATCACGTCAAAACTACCTAATTCTACCGGTAATAAGTCAATCAGGAAGGATTGATCGTTCAGAATAAAAGGGCAATTCCGAACTATCTGATTAACTATCATGGTTTTACCGTTAGCGACTTCTACGGTGTAAGGTTCTATGGTTTCACTAATCGGAAGGTTCGCTATCGATAGGAATTTAATAGAAACAAAACTTCTATCGGCGCCTGTATCAAATAATACAGAAGCGTAATGATCAGAGACGAGGAATGTACCTGTCACTACGCTGGGGTCCTGGCGTGCTTCGTTCGCCCCCATCACAAAAGCTCGGCCTCTCGCCGGATTAGACGACGATGCCTGACCCATGGTTTGCCTCCCACTTCCTCCCTGGTTCAGTCTCGGACAGTATCTCTTGAAGTGATCTGTGCTGCCGCATTCGAAGCAAGCACGGCTAGTGGTCATCATTTGGTTTCCTTGTGGGTTTTGTTGTCGGGCTGGTTGGGTCCTAAATGGCTGCGCACGGATAAGTTGCGGTTGTCGGTTCAGGTTGTTCAGGTTTGCCCTACAACTCGGTGCGTAGTGTCCCTCCCTACCACACCGGTGGCACACCACCTCTTTGCACACGCCACCATGGTGGTAACCGCATTTCCCACACTTAGGAAACGTTCCCTTCTGCGGTTCTTGCCTTCCGCCTGAACTAGTCATGGCGTAGTTCTGGGCAGCGGGCCTAGCACGTTTGTCTTGCTGCTTCCCCGGGGTCCTATTATCATACGTACCTCGCTTTCCTGTAACATCCCGAAATTTCAAGATAATATTAATTATATTACTTAATAATAGAGGGAAAGTTTACTCGGGTTATCGGGATTTAAATAGAGTAGGAGTTGGTATGGGTCGGGCTAGTGCTGGGTAATGGATATGGGTTATGGACTTGGGTTATGAACGAAAGGAAGGAGAGTCCATGGGCTTAGGCCCATGATCCCTAATATAAATACCCTTAACCACCATTTCTCACACATTCCATACACACACTCAAAACACACACATTCTAACCGATCAAGATTCGAAGCCGAGACCCGAGATTTTGCTGATAGATCTGAGTTGGTAAGGTAAGAACAAATCCAACAAAGCTAATATTACTGAAAATGGTTAGGATTGGATGGGTTAGCCGGACCCGAAACCCAAACTGCCCAAATCGGACCCCTAAAACGTCAATTTTAGGCCGATTTGATGGTTGGGATTTGTAGGCGCCGATCATACGATTCCGTGGGTACCAAAATCGAGTTATTTGGCTAAAAAACGAAGGATTTATGGGCAAACAGATCTGCAGCGCGATAACTTCGCCTGCAAGATTAAGTTCGCCTGATGAACTTCGCCTTCAAGCGTAACTTCGCCTTCAAGCGTAACTTCGCCTAAGGATAACTTCGCCTGAAGCCAAGTTCGCCTAAGGATAACTTCGCCTGAAGCCAAGTTCGCCTAAGGATAACTTCGCCTGAAGCCAAGTTCGCCTAAGGTTTAACTTCGCCTGAAGCCAAGTTCGCCTAAGGTTTAACTTCGCCTAAAGTGAAGTTCGTTTAGAAAATAAATTATAAAGCGATAAGTTAAAGTAAGCTAATACTAGGCCGCCAGATTAGATCAGACGAGTATTGATACGTGTAACTTGTACAGTCAGCCGAGCTCAGTTAAGGAAGGGATTTACAGCTATCAGAAAAAGAAGCAGAGTTCAGGTGAGTTTCTAGCCCCATTCCTTGTTATGTTTTCGGGGCTGTGTGCATACTCGATGTGTTGTTAATACATTTATCCTAGGTGATAAGTGTATGTCATATGTGATATGTGTGATAGATATGAATGATTGTTTGTCGGTACGCGAATGATCTTCGGATATTGCGCGTACTGTCAGGTTAAAAATAAAGGTACGAATATTATATATCGAAGATATATGAATGTTTCAAATGAATACTTGTCGGGGCGTGAACGATCTTCGGATATTGCACGTGTCGACAAGGGGTATGGTTGTTAAATGAATGAGGTAAAGAATGCCTAGAGTGTTCTTATGTTATAATGTAAGTATGTGTGTATAGGTACACGAATGGCATGTGAGTTCTATGTTCGACATAGTAAGTTAGGATGGCAAATCCCTCTAGCTTCTGTCGGACATAGACTCGGCTGGTAATGGCGTAGTTAAGGACTGCGAGCCTTATACGTGAAGTAGATGATATATGTAAACGTAGATAAGGACTGCGAACCTTATACGTAATGTAGATAGGCGTCAGCATAGGAAAGGACTGTGAACCTTATACGTGCTGTATTTGTAGCATAGGGGAGGACTGCGAACCTCGTACGTGCTATGAGTTAGGTTGCAACATAGGGAAGGACTGCGAACCTTGTACGTGTTGTGAATGTATGTCAGCATAGGAAAGGGCTGTGAACCTTATACGTGCTGGTTTTGTAGCATAGGGGAGGACTGCGAACCTCGTACGTGCTATGAGTTAGGTTGCAACATAGGGAAGGACTGCGAACCTTGTACGTGTTGTGAATGTGTGTCAGCATAGGAAAGGGCTGTGAACCTTATACGTGCTGGTTTTGTAGCATAGGGGAGGACTGCGAACCTCGTACGTGCTATGAGTTAGGTTGCAACATAGGGAAGGACTGCGAACCTTGTACGTGTTGTGGATGTATTATGGTATAGGGAAGGACTGCGAACCTTGTACGTACCATAAATGGTGAACATAGGTAAGGACTGCGAACCTTGTACGTGTTCACGACCTTGAGTACAGGTATAGACGGTGAGCTATGAACATACTCTCGGTAGACTGAGGTTAGTGATTGTAGATATGTATGTATGTGTGGTAGCAAGTATGTATGTAGAACAGAAGGGTAACTAGTGAAGTATGGAAATGTATCTACGGATATGTATGTATGTATGTGTATGTATTGTATGGCGATCGATTAACTAGAACTCACTCAGCGTAGCTGACTTTTAGTATGCACGCAGGTGAGCTGATTATAGAGTTAGCATGAGGATGACACACGGCATGGATTGAACGGCTGGCATCTGAAGAAAGAAGTAAAAATGTTTTGAATATAGAGTTTTGTGTTATGGTATCAAGGAAAAGATTTAATGTTTTGTAACAAATGATTTATGTTTTATATTCCGCGAAAAGTTTTAATAAACTCTGATTTGAAGGACTGTGTTTATGAGTAAATCCGACGTTAAAGTAGGGCTACCGGGTTCGGGGCCTTACATTTCCTCCGGCAGACACTCCTGCCACCTTCAGTGACCCACTCCTCACGAAATCGTATGTGACAATACCAGCTTGCGTCACCGCACCCTCAAACGTCTGGTGTCCCCCAGCGTTGACTATACTCCTTACTACTGTAGTTAGTCCCCATATATAACGCTCCACCCTCTTTGACTCAGGGGTGACCAACCACGGCACCAATCGCGACAGTTCATTAAATCGGTTTGTATAACCCAAGTGGTCTGTCCCCTGCATCTCCAAGTTCCACAACTCGTTTTCTAACTTCTGTAGTTCGTTTTTCGGGCAGAAATGTTCCAGTACAAGGGCTTTGAGTTCTGTCCAAGTCATGCGGTTTGTCGCTGCCTGACCGCGAGTTTGCACTATTGTGTTCCACCATGTCAAGGCATGGTCCGTGAACGTGCAGGTAGCATACTTAACAATGTATTCCTCAGGGCAGTTACTGATGTTCACAACCGACTCTATTTTCTCAATCCACTTAACCAACCCACTGGGTCCCTCAGACCCGCTAAATTCTAGGGGCTTGCACAATATAAAATCTTTAATTGAACATCCCCTTGTTGCAGGAGTCGGTTCAGTGCGGTTCGTTTCTACACTGGGTATAGGGCCATTACTGTCTGTAACGACCACCCTAGGCGGCGCGTCATTATTGGGAATCGGGTTACCGTTCGGTGGAGGATTAACATTTTGTTCCCCAGCATTATTGGTGGTCGTTTGATTGCTCGCAGGGTCTGGATTGGTCGTATTGTTAATACTGGCGGCGATGCGCGATACTAAATCCGGTATCGCCGCCTCTAACTGTCGAGCAATCAGACGACTCGCATCCACTTCTAACATTTGAGCTGACCGTTTAGGTGCCATTCTACACAACATTAAGAAAAATACATATAATTAATACAAATTCCAATCTCGATACACAACACATATTCCATTCATTAATAAACATTAGTACATTTTACATAATCATCAGTACACATTACATTAACGTCAGCCCATAGATTAAGTTTTCATACATCAGTCCTACATCGGCATCATTTCGACATAACCCGCTATGGGTCAGTGCTTGAATGATACATCAAAATATCTACAATGGTATCCCCAAAAAAAACCCCCCTATGGGCTAGTGACTGTACTATAACTACCCAAGATTCACTCTATGTTAGCATCGTCACTAACTGCTAACACAGAGTACCAAAAAGCGGACCTTGACTACTACCACCCTAACATGATCTAAACACGGTGGTATACCAACCACACCAACACTGCCACCATCCCCACTAACACTGCCATCAAACCCCGGATCCGTGTTTCCATCCGGTCAATCATCCACTGGGAGTATGCGTCCTCCCTCCTCAGCTGAGCGATCGCATGCTGGCTGTCCAGTATGCAATCCGCCAAGTGATTCCTCCTCTGAATACCCACTGTCAAGGCGGTGGTCTGCTCATTCATCTGCTCGGTGAGCACTCGGAGCCATGCAGCCTCGGCGGAGGGACGCTCATCCCTCACAGGCCTGGGGGTACCCCACACGGGTGGAGGCACAGGCTCGGGCTGGGGGCGGGAGGACTCGCCCCTGTAGTAAGTGGATCTGGGTGGGGTAAAGGTAGGTGGGACATAAGGGACACTGATCCGCGCCGTGAGGCGGGGACCGAGTCTGGGAGGGGTAAGGGTGACCTGTGGTGCGGGTGGGGTGGGGGATCTGGTAACCCTAGCAGGGGAGGACAAGCTAGCACTCCTATGGCTAGTCTCAGTAGGCTCGTTGCTGGAAGCTAAGCGTACACTCCTAGAGTCCCCGGAACTGGCCTCCTCCGGGTCCTCCTCTACCGATAAACTTCGTGATCTTGACATGCTTACCTGTACACAAGTTAGCAAACATATAGTTCCTTCCATAATGTAAATCATAATTAAATTAATATACACACATTTATACAACCTTGTCACATAAAAATACTATCATATACTTACACATATGTTGCCGATTTTACCTATTAATGTTCCCCGTGACTTCCCCTGAATTCCCTCGTGCGGACAAGTCTGTTATTATGTTCCGGACCATAATAACTCACTTGTCCATCCAAGTTCATCCAGATCTCGTCACTATATATTATTAGTTGATATTCAGATCCTATAATACTTGAGCTACCGGTTATATTTTAGGTATCTTTTAAAGACATCCTAATTCATTTATAACCAATGGCTCTGATACCAAGTTCTGTAACACCCCGTAACCGCAGCGGAAACGTAAACGGGATGCAACAGACACATCTGATATCAACAGCATTGCTTATAAAGATCATATTACATTGTTCCGAGTTTAGTTCCCGTCTAGGCGATAGCACATAAGTTTTACCAATATTACATTATCATATTTAATACAAAACGATCACTAAACTTCCACAAATAGCACGCATCATCAGGCATGTAACACTTACTCCAGTTTGGGAGTACCTAGAAAGCATGTAAAGAAAACGGGTCAACTTCAAATAGTTGGTGAGTTTCACTAATTTAAATAAACAGTGATAAATCATTATGATAATCATATATTAGAGACATCTGGGGACACTGTTAACCCAGTACTGTACCCATTCCGGGGGCAATGTTAACCCAAAAACACTTCTAGAGACATCCGGGGACACTGTTAACCCAGTACTGTACCCATTCCGGGGGCAATGTTAACCCAGAAACACTTTCAGGGACATCTGGGGACACTGTTAACCCAGTACTGTACCCATTCCGGGGGCAATGTTAACCCAGAAACACTTTCAGGGACATCTGGGGACACTGTTAACCCAGTAATGTACCCATTCCATACGATTCCCGTACAATCAAATATTTATAAATACACGCAAATCCATGCGTTCAGTATGTACTTAAACATTTAAATAATAACATGCTTTCCGCCCCGGGAAAATATTTAAAAATAATTCAGAAAAAGGGGCTCGTGAAACTCACCTTATCGTAGGCAAATTAGTAATACAACACTCCAGCTACTAGTCCAAATCTGTAATACGATCCCTAAGTTCGTTACTATACAATCACTATTAACATAACTTTAACCGTGTTAACCGGTACATCTGGGGACACAGTTAACCCAGTACTGTACCCGTTATGGGGGCAATGTTAACCCAGAAACACTTCACCGGACTCAGATTGTGATATCGTTTAGAGTTCACTAGTCAGATTTACTATTAGTCATTTTTCCCGTTTTGCGTGCCTAGCACGGTTATCCATTTTTATGTTTCAAAAATGAGTTTGGTCACATACAACCCGAAAATAGTTGTTAATTGATAATTTAACTAAGTTGTGAAATTAGGGCTCGGTTTAGATGTCCCGATTGGCCGCGGGACCCGTTTCCGTCATTATCGTACCGGAAACTGTTAAATAGGTTAAAAACGCTCAAATCATCCAACTTATTTTCGGGTGATTCATTTTTACTTGTTTAACTCAATTATATGAAAATAGTTCATTTTTAGGGTTTTTATACACCAGTCAGCTCGCTTATGCGAACTTCACCGGTTTACGCGTTTTAAGCTTTAAAGGTTTGTTTTAGCACAAATAATTATCCGTTTAGTCTTGGATCTTGAAATTTTGCACAAATCACTTTTTGACAGTGGGGAATTTTATAAAAATATTTCCAGAATTAATTTTATATATTTAACATTTATTTATCTATTTTTAAACACCATTTAAACACTAAATATGTCGTAAATACCAAACGATCTTAGAAAAATCCCAAATTTTTCCTGGATGACCCCTGCCATCTCCATAGTCCCCTGTAATTTTTCCAGAACCAAAATCCCTTTTTAAATGCCATTTTCACTAAAACCGAGCTAGAAAACCCTAGAACTCGTTTAACCGAAAAGCCTACTTAGACTTCTCCAACTGACCTAAAATTTTTGTGTGACTTATAATGTTATAAAAAGCTTATCTAAAATTTTCCAGAATTTTTCATGATATTTAACTATTTTTCACCATTTTTGGCCAAAACCGAGCATTAAATTCACCAAATATTCATCCTTTATCCAAAAATTACCAAAATTTCACAGAACTCATATTTGCATGTGTAGATAATCCCTGTAAAATATAATGACCTAACTCCACACGAAACACAATCTGTCCAAATCACAACCCTTATACAAAAACCGAACTACCTTGAGTTTCTAGCTTCAAACCGCAAGAATCTCGCTTTCTAGCCCTTTCTAGCAACTAGATACAACACCTACAAGCACAATAACACCACACCAAGCAAGTTACACCCACAATCAAGCCATTTCTTTCATGGTTTCGGTTATGCTTTAAAAACAAAGATTTAACCGTAAAAATTCGTTTTTGGTTCGTTTAACTCCTTTCTTGGACCAAGATCCCTTGTATAACCCGTATACATCACTTGATCATGTAAGAATTGGTTTCATCTCGGGTTTTCACCCTTTTTCACTTGGAAACCTCATTTCCTTGCAAGAACACTCAAGAAACGAACTTAAACACGTACATAACAAGATTTTACCTCGGTTTTTCTTGTTAAAAAGCTCGGTTTTTGGTTCTTGATCTTGAAAGAATATGAATATTGTTGAAGTGTGTTGTGAAAAAAGAAAATGAAATGTTGTTTTGGGTGAGGGGGGTCCGATCGGACCTAATGGATGGGTGGGGGGGACCCACAACTTCATTTGTGGCCACATGTTCATATTCCCGTAATCTGGATAATATTTTGGATAATCTGGTTCAGTTCGTTTTTCGGTTAAACGTTTAATTCGGCTTAAAACGAGGCTAAAACGGTCGTTTTTCGGCTTAAAAATGAAATTTATATAAAACCGATTTAAAACTTAAACCATGACATTTATTAACTTAAAACATCATAGTATTAATAATTGTGCATCTTTTTCGGCTTGATTGATCGTCTCTTGCTTGGTTTGTTATTAAAGGTTTTGTTTAACGTACCGACGTATCATTAATTCGAAACCCTTTTCTGTGCTTTAATTCACTTATCCCGAAGCTTTAATACTTCGCAAACATCACTAAATATTATATATTTCGTCTATAATGCAATCCCCGATCGTTCGGGTTTCAATAACCGTTAATCGGTTAATCGTATTTCCAATACGATTTACTGTATAATCGAGTATAATTCGTACTATGAATCATACATACTCGTATAAACGCATCATAATTCACATATTCATTATTAAATAACACATAAATAGTATATACCGGTTAGGGTATACCTGATTTTGCCGGAATTGTTACACTGAAGTACTTGGAATAAGAATTACCCGAGGGAACAATGGAATTGCTATCTTTTAATCTCATTACATTGAGAAAATATTAAATAAATTCAATTGT
Organism: Bidens hawaiensis; assembly: GCF_021521415.1. NCBI lineage: Eukaryota > Viridiplantae > Streptophyta > Magnoliopsida > Asterales > Asteraceae > Bidens > Bidens hawaiensis. Next base: position 49,537 of record NW_027501918.1, on the reverse strand, counting down.
TTGAATTCCTCTCCAGTTGGAACTCCAATAGATCCAACTGTTAAACTTATGCCGAATCAAGGAAGTCCTATTGCTCAGTTGGATTATGCTAAGGCAATAGGATGTTTGATGTATGCTATGGTCAGTACAAAACCTGATATAGCATATGCAGTGGGAAGGTTGAGCAAGTATACGAGTAATCCAAGCTCACATCACTGGCAAGCAGTGAATAGATTGTTTAAGTACCTGAAAGGAACCATGAACTATGGTTTGTGTTATTCAGGTTCGCCTTCTATTCTACAAGGGTTTTCAGATGCAAGCTGGATTACTAATTTAGAAGATCATTCATCTACTAGTGGATGGGTATTCCTACTAGGTGGAGGTGCAATTTCTTGGGCTTTTAAAAAGCAAACTTGCATTACAAACTCTACAATGGAGTCTGAGTTTGTAGCATTAGCTTCAGCAGGAAAAGAAGCTGAATGGTTAAGAAATTTATTATATGAGATTCCATTATGGCCTAAACCTGTACCACCTATTTCAATAAGGTGTGATAGTGCTGCTACACTGGCTAAGGCATATAGTCAAGTGTATAATGGAAAATCTAGACACTTAGGTGTCAGACATAGCATGGTTAGGGAATTAATCATGAATGGAATAATATCTGTTGAGTTTATTAGATCTCAACAAAACATGGCTGATCATTTAACCAAAGGGTTAGGAAGAGATCTCGTAAATAAATCAGCCATAGGGATGGGTTTGAAGTCCATTTCTTAGTATCTCATGTCAAGATACCCAATTCCCATTTAATACAACGTTAAATGTTGAATTCAATGTGGAAGGCTTGTCATGAAGATATTGGAACACAACATAATCATCCCAAGGTATGTGTTCAGACTGTAAGATAAAGCAGGTTGAGACATGGTTTCTTAATAGTTCTTTGGTAAATTGCATTTACAGGTGCAAGATGAGAATTACCTATAAGAGTATGAAGTTTAGCTGCTTCAAGAAGCTTAGACTTGGCTTTGATATACTACTTTGAAGGATGGGACATAGGCTAGTAAAACAATATGTCAAGTTAGAACCACAGAATTGTGAACTTATGTGTGTATTACCTTCAAGTATTCAAATGAATAGAACAGGTTCAATCATTGCGACACCTTGATATTCGAATATTTGGATCGTGTAATATACTAATGTGAAATTCAATCCGTAGGACATTTCATTTATGCATAAGTTTGATTATGGTGAAGTTTGTTTATGTTGATCATGGATATTACTAAAATGGGGGAGGAATGTTGGAATTTTAGTAATATGGCTTATACATATTCTTGTTAATATATATAGATAAAACCTATTAGTTAAGTTTATGCTAATAATTAAACATGGAATAAACTCAAGGGGTGTAAAGTGAAACTATTATTATGATCGACGGTTTTTGGGATATATATGCAATTTATATAGAAACCAAAATATACAAGGAAATATTCAGACGACAAAGGATTTGTGAAGCACTGGTTCTTCATCATTAATCAATTCAGGTTCTTGTTTCAATTTCTTGATCTTATCCGATTAAATCAATTGTAAGTGCACAAATGGTTTAATCTGAAAAAGTAATCGATTTCAAGAACATCCTAGTTATTTAATTTCAATTTCAAGTTCATTATCAAATTAGGGTTTGATGACTTAGTATAATTTTCCCTTTAGTTTCAACAGAACAGACGCTGAAGGATGAAGAAGTTTAGGCTGAGGTGGAGGTTGCAATGCGTGTGTTGTTTGGTGTATGAAAGGAATAATTGGTAAGTAGAGTTGTTTAGGAGGTGAAATGACTTGTTTGCCCCGTCTCTAAATCTTAATAATCTAACTATACTATTAAAGCAATAGGCTTTATGTCAAAATCCTCCCTTCCTATTGGTTGTTCATTAGAGTTTCCATGTATATCAATAGCTTCTCCATTTTTCATCTTAATAAAATAAATCAATAATATAATTAAATTAGATACAATAAATGTCTTCAATTATTCTTTTTAATATTTAATTTAATAATTTGACTTCGGCTAATTATATTTATTTATGGGAATTTATGCACAATTAATTATATTTTCAAAATTATCATTAGTAAATTAGTTTAACATCTCTCTGAAATTAGTTTATTACCCGGAAAAAAACAGTAATGTGATATTAACAAATAATTTTTAATGTATTTTAGATCATAGATACTTTTATATTTTTTTGATATTTCATCAATATTATTCAATATACATATATTACGGATTTAAGTTTATAATAATTGGTTTTGATATTAGATTGAGTCAAGATTAACTGATTGAGTCACACAAATATAACATTTTACTTATAACTATTAAGCAAACATTTTAGGAATAAAATAGTAAGAACCATCCACAAATCTCAATATCTTCATATATATGGTTCTGAAAATTAAAATTTAAAACCTTTTAACAACCTAACAAAAGTACATTTTTAATTATGGAATTTGTATGTTCTAATTAATTATTAATTATTATTTGATTAAGTATTTGACTAACCATCCATAAGGCTTACTATAAATATGGATTTTGACCCATTTATTTATTCTAAATTTAGCAGTTAATCATCTAAATATATTAGGTTGATTTTAAATTTAAATTTTGTTGATATATGTATTATAAAATTTAATTGATGTAATTGATATATGTTTTTTATATATTCATATAGATTTAGCATTTGAGAAATTTAATTTTGACCCATTTGAGTATAAATTCTACGTTGATTCCGATTTATGTAAATTTTGAATTAATCACCCTTTTGATTAAGGAATTATTTATTTACGAAAATTGTATTTTTTTAATTAAATGTTGTATATTATTTGAATAATGATTTGAATATTTGATTAAGCATCCTTAATGTGTGCTTTAAGTGTTTACTATAAATACCGATGTTGACCCATTGAATGCTTCTAAATTAAATAAATATTGATTTAAATATATGGTTTTGATTTGACTTTTAAATATTCAAATTCTAATTCAATTTTTTCTAATTGATAATTACAGTTCAATTCAATTTAAAATCTTTTAATGTTAATAACTCAAAACCATAATAGTAACTTATTTTTCCACACCTTATATGAAGTTTTGAATTATTTAAATGTTGATTTAATTATATTATTTTCAATAATTTTATAATTTTCAATCAGGGGATTAAGTATATAAATATATACCGTAATTTTATATTTTAGATATAACCTATTTGATGAATCATTATATTTGATGGCTTTGAAATACATAATTTTATTTATTGTAAATACATAAATTTAATTTATATTTCTACATTAGTACGTTTAATTCCTTATTTAAGTATAGTCTATATTTAAATATAGTATAGATTTATTTTATGAACATTACATTAAGGTTTTTCATCCTTATTCCCTAATTTATGAACATTAAATTCAAATTTTAAAAATTCATTAATCCTAATTCCCTAATTTCGTCCTTTTTTTAAGTTAACTGAGTTTTCCTAATTTATTCTTTCTAATTACAATACGAAATTCGTGTATAAATACTTAACATCCATACGCTCATTCTTACACTATCAAAACTTCTTTAGAAAAAACGATTATCTTTCTTTTTAAGGTTTTTTATTTTTGTTGTTTTTATATCCTCCCATTTTGTGATGTATTTTTTGGCTTAAAAATCTTATTGTTCAAAAATGAACTTTTTGTTTATTTTTTAACCACTAGGAAAATGGAGCCAAAAGACATCACCATGTTGAACCAATTCCGGTAAGGGAAATTAATTATTTTCCGGTAAGGTTTTATTTGATACTTTAATGGTCGATTCTCATATTATTCATTATTTCATTAACAATTCCTTTTCTTTTCCCTTTTTTTGTTTGTATTGATTTTAATTATTATATAATTTTCTTATTATCTTTTAAGGTTTTATATCAAAATCAAAGATTTAATGGAGATGCTGAACTATTACGGGTTTCCGGTAAGGTACTATGGAAAATACTATACTTCTCGATTCTCATATTATTCGTTATTTCATTGTTCATTCATTTCTTTGTCATTTCAATTATTGGTTTTATTATTTTTATTATTTCCGTTACATCCATTTGGAATTAAATTATTTTTGTTATTGTTAATTATTCAAGTTAAAGTCATTGCAATATCAATTTTTCCGGCTATTGGTAATTATTCCGGCTATACATTATAAAAACAATTTTACATTTGTTCACATAATTCAAATATTCCATAATTGGTAATTTTTACTATTATTTTACATTAATTGTTATTGTATTTAATTATGATTATTCCGGTTAATAACCAAAGTTCCGTTTAGTTAGAATAATATATTATTTAACATTTATTTAATTTTATCATTTTAGCTTATGGCTCCCAACTATAAATGCTAATGTCATGGATGGAATATTTGTTGTAAAAATGTCTTACTTTTTGTACAAGATTAGATGTATATATTTTTATTATTCATGTATTTTTGTATTTTTCACAATTCATGTAATTTAATTGATTTTTATATAATTAATCTTATATTGTTGTTGGTCAAAGTGTATTTAATAAATTTCCATGATTTTGAATCATTTTCAAAATCGTTTTAATATATTTCTCTGGTTATCATTATTGGTCAAATTCTATTTAATACGTTTCCATATTTTTAATTTAAATTTAATATCATAGGCAGTTAAATCAACAATGTCAACGAAATTTAACAAATTTGTATACTTTCCAATATTATCAAACTTTATATTTTAAAATAATACACATTTATGTGCTTATGTTTTTATTTAATACCCACTATTTTTTATTTATATTGATAACCTATTTAATAGTAATTTTATAAACAGATTTTCACTATTGTTTTTGGAAAGTTTTAATGTATTGATACTATTCATATCATTAACGTTTTCAATTTTAATATTTGACAATTTTCTAATTAATCTAAAATTATTTGGTGACGAGTGGGTTGATTATGTTTGTTTTGGTCATTACGAATGTATTTTAGTTATGTATTCTATTATTTTTTATTTTATATAGCTTAGACAATTCATGTAAATTAATTCATTTTTATATGAATAACAATCTTTATTTTTTACGTCTTAAATTTTTGAATCCTATCTTGAAAGTCTTAATAATTAGTTATTGAACTTCTAAAAAAATGGAACGTTTTTTTTTATAATAATATTTACAATTATTTATATATGTTTTTAAAATTCAACATTTACCTCTATTGCAACAATCTTTTTAGTTTTTAGTAATATTCAATCTAAACAAAATTTTCATCTTTGATATTTAAACAAATTTTAATTAACATAAAGGACAAATTTAATTTATACTGGAAATTTTAAATAATTTACTTTTGATTATAGTTGAAAGTTAATAAGTTTTGTATTAAAAACGCATCAATATTATTTGACCAAATTAATATGTGGTGTATTACCTATTTCAAATTTATATTTAAAAAATCTTAGATATTTACTATAATTTCCTATTTATTTTAAAATATTCATCATCTTTAATTTTAATCATACATTCCAATTATTTATACATTAATTTATTTATATTTGTAAGAACCGAATTTGACCATTTTTTTTTTAATTTTAATATTCTCCAATCTCAATAAACTTTACATCTTTTATATTTGACCATTATTTAATTAGGCATATCAAGAATTACCAATTCATTTAAATTATTCCGGCCAAATTAAAAACTAAACTAATAAACTAAATAGAAAATAAAAAAGTTTTCATTTTTATATTAGACCAATTTTTAATTAGGCATAAATGTTAAGATTAATGTATAAAATTAAACAAAGAATTATCTAATGAATTTATTGTTAAATAAAGTAAGGAAGCTAAAGTCTTGAAAATAATTTTGTGATAATTAAAAAAATTAATATTATATTGTTTAGTTAGTAAACTTATGAAAAAATGAAAAGTTTTTTATGATAATATTTACATTTTTTTATTTCTGTTTTTAAAATCCGAAATTGACCACTCTTGCAACAATCTTTTGAAGGTTTTAATAGTCTTCAATATCAACAAATTTTTCTTCTTTTATATTTGACCAGTTTTTTATTAGCATAAATGACAAATTTAATGCATACTGAAAATTTAAATAATTTGTTTTTGATTATACTCGAAAGTTAATAAATTTTGTATTATATACACATTAATTTATTTGACCAATTTAATATGTTGTTTATTACTTATTTCAAATTTGTATTTAAAAAATCTTAGATATTCATTATAATTACTTATTTATGCTTAAAATATTCATCATCTTTAATTTTAATGATACATTCCAATCATTTACACATTTATTTATTTCTGTGATTGAGAACCGAATATTGACCACTCTTTTGTAGTTTTAATAGTCTTCAATCTCAATAAATTTTCCATCTTTTATGTTTGAACAATTTTTAATTAGGCATAAATGTCACGAATTTCCAATTTTTCTAAATTATACCGGATAAATTAAAAAAAATAAACTAATAAACTAAATAAATAATAAAAATTTCCATCTTTTATAGTTGACCAATTTTTAATTAGGCATAAATGTCAAGATTAATGTATAAAACTGAAAAAAATAATTAGCTAATGAAATTTATTGTTAAATAAGGTAATGATGCTAAAGTGTTAACAATAATTTCGTGATAATTAAAAAAATTAATACTATATTGTTTAGTTACTGGATTTTCAAGAAAAATGAAAAAACTTTTATAATAATATTTACATTTATTTATTTCTGTTTTTACAAAACCGAAGTTGACTTTTTTGCAACAATCTTTTGTAGTTTTTAATAATATTCAATGCCATCGAACTTTCCATCATTTATATTTGACAAATTTTTAATTATTATAAATGACAAATTTAATGTATACTGGAAGTTTAAATGATTTACTTTTGATTCTACTAGAAAGTTAATATGTTTTGAATTAAATACGTATTAATTTATTTGACCAATTTAATATGTTTTTTTATTACTTATTTCAATTTTATATTTAAAAAAGCTTAGAAATTAATTATAATTGCTTATTTATGCTAAATAACCATCATCTTTAATTTTAATGATACTTTTCAATCATTTATACATTTATTTATTTCTGTTTTTAATAATCGAATTTGACAATTCTTTTGTAGTTTTTAATAGTTACCAATCTCAAACAAAGTTTTCATCTTTTATATTTGAACAATTTTTAATTACGCGTAAATGCCAAGATTAATGTATACAATTGAAAAAAGAATTATATAATAAAATTGATTTTAAATAAAGTACTGATATTAAAGAGTATGAAACATAATTTACTGCAGTCACTTTAATAAAAGTTTAATTAGGGAATGACTTCTATGCAATAAAATTAAAATTAACCAATTAATTTTAATTATCTCTATATTATTTTAATTATATTTAATTAGTGAAATTAGTAGAATAAAATTTATTTCTTCGATAAATATACATTCGATAAATTATACCTTTATTGCTTCTATATTAATTTATTTATACTTAATTAGTGAAAGGTCTTTGAATACCTTTATTTATTTATTAATGTTGAAATGAAACTCATAATAACTTAAGACTTTAGTTGTATATTTAACCAGTTTACTATGGTTAATTTTTTTTTAGATTGTGAAGAAAAATGACTTTTTTTGTGAAATGTCGAAGAAGTTGATGGTGGGCTAATATGATTATAAAATGTCCATGTCTTCGTTTGGTTTTTTAATTTAGGTTTATGGTAAGTTTGTGTAAGTATTAACTTTTTATATACACAATCTAAATGTTTAATATTTTGGTTACAAACTTATGTTAATATTTGTGTTGGTTTAATATGTTAGTTATGAAATTTTTTGGTTGTCTATATTTATATGGTTGTTTATATGTTTTCAACCCACGTGTAACATGGGCTACTATTCTAGAAATATTTGATGGGTTAAATACTTTTAGATAAATGAATTTTTGATCATCTATGTCTTCCTATCCAGTAGTGTAAGTTGTGTTATTATTGTTTCCTTTGTAATATTTCTAATTTCCATGTCTTTAATATATTTATGAACATCAAATATAAATAACCTACAATTGTCACTAAAGTTAATAGTATTTGGTTTTCCGGTTTTTTAGTTTTTCTGATTTGTGTATTAAAATCCTTCATTAAGTCAACAAAATTGAAACATCATGCTCTATAAAATTATGTTTTTATATTTATGTTATTTATCCTTTTCATATGCAAAACATATTATATTCTATTATGGATGTCTTCAAAATTAAATAAAATGTAATTTGAAGTCAATTAACGTCTTCCAATAAGAGAAGTAATTCAAACGGTTAGTCATTTTAATATTTTTAGTTACCCTTTAAATGTTTTTTAAGAATGCATTTTTGGTAAACGTGCATCTTTAACGCCAAAAGAACTACTTACTAGCATTTTAAAAGGTAACATTTTATTTTAAACTCGTTAATAAACTATATTGTATTAAAATATAAATTTTATTAACTAAAATACAGTAAATAAGTATTAATATGTTATTAACTAAAAATCACTTGTCACAGAAAATTATAAATGATTTTTAATATATCTATTATGAACTACATTATACCTTTTTGATAAAAATTTTTTTAATAACATTGAATGTATGTTTACACATTTTTTTTCTATTTTCTTTTTTAGAAATGATATGAAACATAATTTTCAGTTATCCAATACTATTTTATTTTCTTAAAACCAATTAAAATATGTATATACGAATCAATTTATGTTAATTAGAGGCGCAAATATATTTATCCATTATTTTTTACTTATATTTGGTTTACTCAATTTATATTGTTTCCATACTTAACAACAAAATTCACAAATATAGATGTGGTCTATATAAAAATCAGTTTTTTGGTTAAGTAAGATCATACCAATTATTATTTTATATTTTAGTTTGAACTAAAATTTTCATAAACACATTATACTAAATAAAATCAAAAAGACCAAAATTATTTTGACTAATAGATTGGTTTTAAAAGTCGGTGTGTCAATAATGTTACTAAGGAATGTGAATCAGAAGAACGGTTTGTGTAATGGAACTAGATTGCAAGTAATTAGTTTGGGTAGGCGTTTTGTTGAAGTAAAAGTGATTTCAGATACTAATACTGGTTATCGCACTTATATAATTCGTTGTGGTCTAATACCTTCAGATAAGAAACTTTCGTTCAAATTGAAGAGAATGTAGTTTTTTTTCCAATTGTAGTATGTTTTGCAATGACTATTAACAAAAGTCAAGGTTAATATCTAGCAAAAACAAGATGGAGAAGATGTTCATGGCCAAGTGCATGCTTTACAGGAGGAAAATAAATATATTGGTTGCATATGGACAAGATTCAGGGAAAGTCTATTAAACTCATTTCCAAAGAATACTGTAAAAAGAAAGCTATGTTTCTATAATATATTAAACTATTCTCTAGCCAAGGTCATTGTGCAATTTGATTTTATATTATCAATATATCATATGTTGGAAACACTTGTCTTCGTGGATATAAAGATTATTAATATAGATCAATAACTAAAACCAATAATTTAAGATTTATACATACTGTTGGGCTCAATGAGAACTACTAAATATTTACGAACCACTAAAAATTATTTAGTTCACCTTTTGTATGTATTAAAAGATTAATACATTATTAGTATCTTACTAATGGAAAATAAAATGCGTCACTATATCAAATGGTTGTCACATCCGGACTGTTATTAGCAGCCACATGGATATGTAGTTAGACATGCCAAAATGTATTGTTGTGCAAGTTCTTGTCATGATTTAGAACATGCTTGAGCAAATATGGGTTATTAGCATCTTGAGTTCAAGTCATAACAAGTTCAAGTCAAGATTAGAGTGTATACAAGTTATGGCTCTATGAATCGTTAACAAGTCATATAAGCCAATTGATGTTTCTAAGTGTTTAGTTATTAGCTATCAAAAAAACCAATTTATTCCTTTTTATATTAATCTTTGACAACACCGAAATACTACAAATTAAAGTATAAACCTTGTATACAAGGAAGTATTTACGGAGTTGTAAATACTAAATTTATGATACTTTTGTTAAATAAATAGTTAAATTGTATAGATTTTTGTTCGTGTTTATTTTAAATTACACTTCAAGTAGTTCTTCCTATATCTTGTCAAAGTGAAACATACTTAAACTAAAAAAAAAAAAACACGAGGCTCACAGTTGGATGTCAATCCTTACATGTTGTAGAGATAAAATAATTTGCGAATTAACTATTGGATATAGGTGAAGGGAATGTTGGGGGGTCCAAATGACGACGAATGAATGTACAAATTCCCGATGATATTTTAATTAACAATTCATTATATCCAGTATATGATTTAATAGACTTTGTATATCCTTTGATTTTAGACAAGTTCAATGAACTTACTTTCAAGAACGGACAATATTGTCGATTAAATTATATATGTTTATTAGACGATTTCTGTATTGCGGTCAATAACCTAGTTGGTAAATAAAATGGAAGTTGCCGGTTGGCCTCAAACTGCATCACATTGTTGGACTGTTTGTTTGTTTGTTGACCCGAAGGAATTCCGATGAGGGTTTCTCAGCTTCTGATGAAATCACGTATTTCTGTTTCCCTTTTTCTCCACAACTCCAATCGCTGTAGGAATTTGAGTGCCATGGCCACTTCCGACTTTGTCAAGGGGAATGTTTTTCCCAACGGTGTCGCCGTTTTGACTCTTGATCGCCCGAAAGCACTCAACGCCATGAATCTTGGTTGGTTGGTTACATTTTCTTTCTTTCTTTCTTTCTTTTTTACCCTGAACATTCTACTATTTGCAGATATGGATTTGAAATACAAAACATTTCTTGACCAATGGGAAGCAGATCCAAACGTCAAATGTGTTCTCGTTGAGGGAAGCTCGCCACGTGGCTTCTCAGCGGGTAACAAATACCAAATCAACTGCTTTTAACCAGGCTCTTACTTTACTATTTATTATTCTACCTGCAGGAGGTGATGTGAAGCTGATTTCAACCATCAAACAACTATCAGACCTCATTCAGGTTTGTTTTGTTTAACACTTACCACTGTTCTTCGATATCCAAACATTTCTTGTTGAACGTTAATCTTTACAGGTGTTCACAGCTGAATACTCTCTTATATGCAAAATCTTTGCATACAAGAAGCCCTACATAAGCTTCATGGATGGCATAACTATGGGGTTCGGGATCGGTCTTTCTGGTCATGGCAGATATAGAGTCATAACAGAGGTAAACCAGACAACAATCTTAGCTGTGGCAGTTATGTAAATATCTAACCGCCTGCTGTATTTTACCAGAGGACAGTTCTTGCAATGCCTGAAAATGGAATTGGTTTGTTTCCAGATGTCGGGTTTGCTTATATAGCAGCACAAGGTCCCGGAGAAGGATCAGTTGGTATGTATGTATCTATGTAGTTTTAAATTTAATGGTTACTGTAAAACGTGTTTCAACAAAGTTAGTTACATATTTCTGCAGGTGCTTATCTTGGTATGACTGGAAATAGGGTGTCGACACCAGCTGATGCACTGTATGTAGGTCTTGGGACCCACTTTCTTCCGTCTGGAAATTTGAGCTTGCTTAAGGGGGATCTTTTGTCGGCCACCTTGTACGTTTGTTATATGATTTTTTAACGGTATCGATATATGATTTTACATGTGTTTATCTTTGACCTAGGGGTGTCATTGTGAAATGTTTGACCACTTCTAACTTTTCATTTGTGTCAAAAACATCAACCCTAACCCGCACACACACTTAAAACTGTGTAGCCTGAACACCACCCATGTAACCCATTTAACTAAACGTGGGTAATAATCAAGTTGTAAACATGTTTCAATTGATGGATTGTAACAAAAAATGGGTTGATAAACGGATTACTGGATTGATTTGTTTAACTAAACAGGTTGGCAGGTTGACCAGTTTAACTAAACGGTTTAAACATGTCAACTCACTCGCGGCTCACTTAATTAAACAGGTCAACGCAAACATGAACTGTTTAAATCTTTTATCTAAACGTGTTAAACGGGTTGGTAAGTAATAATCAAGTTGTAAACGTGTTAATCTGGTTGGTGGGCTTTTTAAAAGGTGGGTTAAGAGGGTTAGTTGGTTGATTAGTGTTAACTAAACAAGTTGACGGGTTGACCTGTTTAACTAAATGGGTTAAACAGGTCAGTCAAAACACGGCCCATTTAATTAAACATGTCAACCCGAAGAAGGCCCCCTTTTCTAAACGGGTCATAATAACAGGTTAGTGGGTCGATCTGTTTAACTAAACAGGTTGATGGTGTTTAACACACGGGTTAAACATGTCAACTCAAACATGACCCACCCTTTTTAATTAAACAGGTCAACCCGAACACGACCCGTTTTTTGAACAGGTTAGATATGCCAACCCAAAACATGATTGCTTTCATGTTGGGTCGGAAATTGCCACCCCTAAATTTTGAACACATGTATACAGTTCAGAGGATCCACATGTTGAAGTGCAAGAAATATTGGCAAAGCATAATAACAACGTTGATTCAGAACCGCGATTAAAGTTGCTTTTACCGCAAATAAGTTCGACATTTGGAGGAAATAAATCTGTTAAAGAAATAATGGAAGAGCTAGAAAAGAATCAGAAAAGTGATGATCCTAAAGGTAAGGTTTAGTTATGCTGCTGACTAATCATCTAATTTCTTGCATCAACATTTGATCCTTGTTATGATGAGCAGTTGCAGAGTGGGCAAAGGACGCGGTTTCAGGGCTTAAAAAAGGCGCCCCCTTTTCTCTTTGTTTAACACAAATGCATTTCTCTCGAGTCGCATCTGCATTGGGTACCAAGGAGGAGTTATCAACGGTTAGTTTTCGTACTCTTTCATGCAATATTTTAAGGTTATGTTACAAAACACTAAAGCTTGTTATTTTATGTTATTGTATAGTTAAACGGTGTTATGAAAACCGAGTACCGCATTGCATTAAGGACTACACGTCGAAGTGATTTTGCCGAAGGGGTACGAGCAGTGTTGGTGGATAAAGATCAGGTCAGCTGCTGTTGCATGATTAACTTGCTAATGTTATTTAGCCAATATAAATACTAAAATTAGTCAAAGTTTCAAACCTCTAACATACTTTTCATCGTGTTTTTGTTTCGATTAATTTTATATTTTGCTCATGAATTTTACACAGAACCCCAAGTGGAATCCATCAAGTTTAGATGAAGTTAACTTAAGTGAAGTGGAAGCAGTTTTTCGACCATTGGAGCCAGAGGCGGATGAACTGGCTGTTTGAGTTGTTTATTTGCCTTTTTAACAAGTAGACAGAGTTGGTTTCAACACTAGGGATTCGACAATATATAATGTCTCACTGTTGATAGTTTCTTTAAAGTGTTCAAATTTGTATCTATAATTCTGTTATCAAACTATCAAAGCCCAATAAATCGACAACTTTAGCCATTATCAATCAAATAAATAAGATTGAAGTTTTAAAGGTGTAAGCAAGTCGAGCTGCTTGTTGAAATATGATCGTTAAAAGCTTGAACTGAGAGTGTTACATGTATATCATTGAACATGACTAGGCTCGTGAGTTCAAACAAACATATTATATAGATAAATATAATACGTTATATTTAACATAATTATTGGGTAGTTGCATAATAATAAGGCCGTTATTAAAATTAAGTAAACAACAATTAATTTGAACTCCCTTGAAAATACTAATATTAGCTCATATATGTAAGAGATTGACAGATTATGGTCACTGCATCTAAAACACATTCATGTATCATTATTATTTATTTATTTATTTATTAATAATAGCAAAACTATAGAACAGGAGATTTTGTGGCCTTCAGGAAGCAAGGTTGATACAGTTAGGAACAATCTCCACTTTTCAAGCTTTGTAACAACTTCAAGTACCCATCATCTTCAGGCTTCAGGTACCTGCATAACAAAATAGATACTTCAGTTACATCTTCCATCCATATTTCACCACATACATTATAAAATGTTAATAAAAAAAACTGATGATTTTGAAAAAAATGACGATGCCTACCCATGTCGGAACATGAAATCAATGATGACAAGATTGCAATTTGCTTTGAAGAACTCTGTGTTTCGAATGACCTCACGCACGAGTGTCACCGGGAGTAACTTAAAGCTCCCCACTTCTCCATCTACAGTTCACACAACAATTGTTTTACAATAGTAATAAAAGAAAGCTTTAAGGCAACAAATAGTCGCCCGCATTACCCTGATTGTTGGGAACAAAACTTTCTGGAAGCTTCAAATCGTAACAAAACAACACATCTCTCTTAAATCTGTACCCATCAATGTCCATGTATGCCACAACACCAACGGGGATCGCTCTGTAAACACATGTTTAACGCCAATTAGTCTTGCAAACAAGTTTAGTTTCAACCCATTTCTTATAACGGGGCAATTTCGACTGTGTTTTATATTAAACGGGTTAGATGGGTTTAATCTAAGAAACTAGTTAAAAGGGATATATTGAACGGGTTGAAAGTCGTCTAAAGTCTATTTATATTGCATACAACCTTCTTTAAACTGTTTTTTTTTCCCAAAAAGTCATCTAGCATTCTTTATTTTACAAAAATGAAATTAAAGATGGAAAAAAGTGTTAGAGATCAACCCATTTTAACGCAAAGCTATTCAAAAAGCTCGCGACTCGCTCAGAATCAGCTCGTTAGTAAACGAATTGAACCTGAGCAAAGGGAAGCTCAACTTGTTGGTTCGCTCGTTAGGCACATTTAGCTGGCTCATCGGCTTGTATAAAATAAAGCCCAAACTTTAATATATAAAATTTATAACCCAGAATCATAAACCAAATTTTAATATCTAAAAATTAAAAATTTTGTAGCTTATTAATGACGCATTATGCGTATGTTAAAAATAATTCTTTCTTTTATACACGCATCAATACATGTAAACGTAATACTTATTTAAAACACAAAAACGAGCTGGCTCTAAAGCCATGAGCCGGATCGAGATTTTCAAGAGCCGAGCTTGAGCTCAACATTTCAGCTCGTTAAAATAAACAAGCAATCTCAGCTCAGCTCCAATCGACTAGGGTTGTAAACGAGCCAAGCTGAGCCAGGTTAGCTCGTTTACAACCCTAGCCACCTCTATTATCGCAAACCCGTGATTCTTTATAAACAATTTCAGTCTTTCAATTATATGCTCTAAAGAAATAATACATCGATAACTTAAAAACTACCTGCTAGAAATGGATCTTGGTATTCCTGCTTCTTCCTCACATTCCTTCACAACATTCTCAGCACACGACATACCGTGCGGCTGTATTATCATAAAAGAATATCAGAAAACGTTTTCGAATTTCAAGACTTAATAAATTAACACATTTAAGAACATATAACCTAAAATCCCACCAGTCCTCCAGCAACAAGATGGTCAAGCATGCCCGGGTACGTTGCTTTTGTGTCACTTCTTTTCCCGATCCATAAATACTTTTCATCGTCTTTTTCCACATACCCATTCATATGAATTCCATAAGCCTAGAAGAAATATATGACATACCTCAGTTAATATAAGTATTATCTTTAATATCTATTTTGTAAGACACTAAAAAAGACATGACAGACCTTTATCCCAAAATAAGGTGCTGCAGCGCGTTCCAGTGAGAAATATACTCTTCCTCCATATGATGAGGTCACAGGGTACAGCTGCAACCAATAAGCAGTAATCTAAGATAAGATGACCTTGCAAACTTTGTTTAAAAATGATAATTACCAGAATCATAGATTTTAAAGTACATCATTCCGTATACCTGGAAATACGTCTTCACCCAAGAACTTTACTACATTTCCAAGGGCTTCGGTTCTAGACTCGGGTGATTTTAGTGCAGATTGAAGTGTGACAAGACCCGTTTGATTGCCATTTATATTATCTTTCAAGATAGTGAAAACATCATTAAACTTTCTTAAATGGTCCACAAAACTGCAAAAAGTTTAGTTAGAATGTAATGCCGTATTCTGTTTAGTTTTTTTGTACATAGCCAAGAATTTGGTCCTCGATGACAAATGGGATGAAATCAGAACGATTTTCCTGCGATAAACTAGATCAGTATACAGTAAGACTCACTCGGGTGGTTAGTTCATTAAAAAAATTCCTTTCTTTATTATTATTATTGTTATTATTCTCTGCGGGGTAGAGTATTCGGGGTTTTGGTTTATCCATCTCTACAGATTATGTTGAAATGAATGAATGCTTAATAAAAAGTGAAGGTTGCAATGAGTATGATGAACCTGGCGGCGTTTGATCTTGTGGAAGAATCCACTGAGATTAGATGAGGCGTTTGGTGATTGAGATACTTGAAAGACATCGTCCCAAGTGCTAATAGAAAGTGATGTGATTTTGAAGAAAATGTTTGGAATGATAATATTGTGGCGGCAGTGAATAGATGATGATGATGATCGGATAATGTTTCTGACGCCGGAATAGGATGACAAGTCAACTGACCACATGTTTACACGCCGGAAAAACCTTCAACACTCCCAAATATTCCACTTTGGTTACCACACAAATTATTATTATTTTCTTTATCAAGAGTATACGGAGTAAATAAAAAAAATTAAATATACTATCGATCAGTAAATAGAATGAAATCACATTATCAATCTATTACATTTTGAACTAGCCATCCCTTTGACTCCGTGTGGCGCTCGTAAGCCAGTCAATCGAGCCAACAAACTCAAGCGTTATAACACAAATCAAGCATATCGATCTTCAAATGTTTGATCCGTGACATAGGAGACAAAAGTTTAGTTACTCTATACCCCCCAACCCCACACACACCTTTTCCCTTCTTTTATTTACTTATATTTTATATTCATATTACTTTTAACATAAAACAATGATGTATGTCCTTTTATATTTTAATCTTTTAAAACAACGTATTCTCGGTTACGGCCACCACCGTTAACATATTCTCACATAAATCCTTACTATTTGAAATATATAAAGTATAGAATAAAAACTCACTTCAGTTGTGAAAACCCTGAAAACTCAATTTATGTGGTTAAAAATGCATCCACATATATATATATGTGTATTATTTAATCCCATTATATTAAAGAAGGTTATTATGGTAATTTCACATTCTTTCTTTCTTTATTATGGTCATCCACAGTCACCACCAGATTCTTTCTTTCTCTCTTTTCAAAACCCAAAACCCTTAACAACAAATCTCAACATCTCTCTACCAAGATCAAGTTCCGGCCCCACTACAACATCATCCAACGCCGCCGCACACCACCAGATCTGCAATTTCTCTCTAACAAGATCAAGATCGGCCCCTCTACAACACCATCCACCGCGCGCCAGACACCACCGCTTGCAGCCGCCATACCACCGGATCTACAATTTTTCTTTACCAAGATCAAGATCTGGCACCTCTACAACACCATCCACCGCCGCCGCACACCACCACTTAACGGATCTGTCTCCGGTTGACGGATTTTGTCTCCGGTGAGTTTGTTCTCTACCACATATCTGAACAACCCATAACTCCCCTCTCTCTCCTAAGAGGAGTTTGTTTTTTTGTTGGGTTTAAATGAGATCTAAGATCTAAGATTTAAATGATAGTTATTCCTAAGATGAGTTTGGTTTTTTTGTCATCATCTTCTTTGTATATGGATTTTTTTAATATGTTGTTTATTGATTATGGAGTCTTTGATGCTTTATTTTAATGATAAACTATGAGTTTGTTTTTGTTTTTTTTGTCATCATCTTCTTGGTATATGGGTTTTTTTTTTAATATGTTGTTTATTGATTATGGAGTCTTTAATGCTTTATTTTAATGATAAAGTATAAGTTTGTTATGTTGTGAGTCTTGAGATTTAAATGAGATCTAAGATATCATAAATGGATCGTTTATTATTGACAAAAATTTATATACGTATAATGATGTGTAATTGATATACGATGAACAAGATCTCATATGCAAGTTTTGGTTTTTAGATCTCCGGGCTTGAGGTGGCGGTTATTGGATCTCTGGGCTTATAGAATATATAGGTTCAAGTTTAAAAAAAAAAGGCAACACCCAACAGTTTATTATTTAGATTTTGTGGAACATTTATTTCTAGTCATTTTCTGATCTAAGTATGTGAAATCTGATGTTTATAAAACCTTAATTCGATCGTATGTTTTTAACAATTAACATATGTTTTTAACAAATAACATATTTTTTGAACATATGTTATAACATTATACTTATGTTTTTTTAAACATATGTTTTTTGAACATATGTTTTTAAACAAGTAACATATGTTTTAAACAAGTAACATGTGTTTCATTTATACAATTAACATATGTTTTATATTACTTCCAGACCGAAAACCTATAAGGGATCGGCTTGTGGTGTGACGGATTTCCAAAGAGTGCCGGGAAAACGCAGATTCGTTTAAAGCATTGTGACACTCGTCAATTTCAGGTTAACTCCGTTAATCCAAACTCCGTCAATTCAAACTTAAGATCACTTGATCTATAACGCACATCTCATTACATTTAAACTAGGGTTTTAAATGACGCTTGACAATTACTACATGTGTAGTCTTTCGGGATTGCACCGAAACGCAAACGAGTTGACGCAAATCATTGGTGAATAAACGAAAAACATCCAAACTATAATTATGTGATAATTATGTGTTAGGCTTATGTGTTATTTGATAATATCATTTAAAACACTAACTCAAGATGCAAACAAGTTACTTTAGGCAAGAAAAGTAATAACTAGAAGTTGAGGGGCCTTGATGTAACATATTATTATTAATAATATTAAAAACCCTAACTCCCCTCTCCCTCTCTCTAACCCTGATCGGCAGCCCCTCTCTCTTCCTCTCTTGCGATCGGCAGCCACCACCCACACCCATATCACATCCTTTTGATCTTGTTCTTCATAATCGGAGCATCCCACACTCGTTTCTAAGCATATCTCACCTTTCTCTTGGTTGTTTATGCGTTTTTAAGGTATAAACATGAAACCCTAACTTTGTAAATTATGTATTAAGTGGTTATGTGCTTGATTTTGATTAGAGGATGATTGATTATGCGTTGGTTATTGATTGTGATGATCATATGTGATTTTGAACGGTGAAAGATTGTTAAATCATTGATTGTTTGTAAAACCTAGAGGGTTACTACTGATTTTGATGAATAATTATGTTTATTACATGTTTGGAGATATGTCGTATGCTTAGGATGCATGTTAGACGATTGTTTGTGCTTGCTGAGTTTTGACAGCAGAGATAGTTAAACTTGAACGACATGTAACTTGTTAAATATAAAATCAAACTGATCTATTTATGAGTCTAAGAGGTAGTACTCTGAGTCTAGTTTCCAGAAAACCCAACCACGCCTAATTTGGAGGTGTTTTGGTTGCTCAAACGATTTAAATGTGATTAAAGGTCAAAACTGGTACTGGACAGATTGTAAGTTATGTTTAGACAACTGTAACTAAATGTTAATGTGGAAATTGGTCGAGGTTGTTAACACTACAGGGTACTATGTTGAATCTAGTTTCTATAAAGTCCAAGTTTGTAATTTTTGGACTAGTAAAGGTTAACTTTTATTATTTTACAAAACTGAAGTGCAAATCTGAATTGTGAGACCTGCTGTTAGGTTGTTTTGTAATTATCATATCTCATGAACTACAAGACCAAATGGGTTGGTTCCACTTCTGCAAGTTAAAATATTTAGTTAAGAACCTAACACAATTGGTCTTGCATTAGTTGGATTTTTCATTTAACGGGAATAACAAATAACATTCTGTTGCGCATGATTTTGACTGCTGTGAGTTGCTGTAATGTTTTGATCATTGTGAGAAATATATGAGGAAAAAAAATACAATAAAATATGTTCTGGAAACCTAACTCATGTATGCTTTTGTGACGATTTTTGGTGAATTAATTGAGATGCTATGATCTGTTGAATAGAGTAATCTTTCAAGTAGAATTCTGTCTTGATGAAACTAGCTGCTGAACTTTGTGAAAATACATGAAACGTGCTAAGTACTAGATAATTGTTATGTTTTGACCAAATTGCCCTTGCGGGGAATAATTGCTTGTAATGTACAATATTAATACATGATATGTAAGTAGTTGTTCACACATGTAACGTATCACAAATGTGTTCGTTGAGACACACACAATTCACAAACGAAACACGAAACGAATTTTATGCATAGGTATTATGTGCCGAGTCTAGAGACTCGATAATAGTTCCAACACTTAGAAAATCTCATTTGTTGTTTCAGAACGCTAGTGAGGATTTTTCTGTGACGCGCATCCTTTGGTTTACTCGTTTTTGGAATTCTTCGCAAACAGTGAATTTCACGTTTCCCCTTTTAACTCTTTTAAACGCTTTTCACTTGGGGGAGAATACATACTCCGAAACGCTTTTAGATTTTGTTATTAGATTATATATCACTTGTAAAGGCTAAGTGGCAAACGAAACAACTGAAGTCCTCCACACATCGAACCGTTTAGTATTGGATAATAGCGAGTCACTGTTGAGTATATCTACTGGGTTTGACAAACCCCACCCAACGCTAAGCTCGACTGGTGTGACACCCGGTAAATTCCCAACCCCTTAAACTAAGTAATCAACCTAATAATTAGGTGATTGTAAATATTAGCGCGCCATGTTAGTCAGCGCGTGCATTTGTTATGTGCGCCCTGCGCGAGCGCGCTATGTTAAGAATCAGCGCGGGCACATTATGTGCGCCCGGCGCGAGCATATGTTAGAATCAGCGCGGGCATTTATGTTTGCCCTGCGCGAGCGCGCCATGTTAGTCAGCGCGTGCGTGTGTTATGTGCGCCCTGCGCGAGCGCACCATGTTAAGAACCAGCGTGAGCATATGTTATATGCGCCATGCGTGAACGTATTGGCCTTATGTTTTCATGTAACTTAAACGTTATGTTGTCTATGGGTTGACCATCCCGCATGATGCTAAGGCGGGTGCATCCTACATCGTTTATGCGCGTGCGGAAGGGAACTAACCTACCCGCATGGCGGGAACTTTGAGAGCTAGTTTGTCTGAAGCTCCAGGATGGAATTGACTTCAACATGACTGATCACTATGTTGAAATACCAAAACCACCTGGAGAATCTACAAATGAAACTCAAATGTCCCTAACTGCGAGAAGGTTACGCACCTACCCGCAGCAAAGAAATGTTCTACACGCAGAAAGCTATGCGCACCAAGTTATACGCGCAGAACAACACTTAGTCAAAATGATCAGATTTAAGGAAATTGTCCCCGCCCAAAAGAGGGCGGTAGCGTGTTTCAGAAAACTTCTACTTTTTACTGTACACTGTCTAAAGCACTGAAAAAGCAAACTGTAAAAGTCAACTGCCAGCCACCCACTCTCACCAGCCACAGCCCTGCATGTCCTGTCCATATCAAATCAGAATCTTTAATCTACTTTTCTACTCTTTTTAATAAATAATAATAATTTCCATACTTTATCATCATTTCAAAAGATTACAATTCCCTAAAGCAAGGGATTATGTTCCCTTGAGTTTGCCTATAAATTTGTAGCCTAAATTATCACCCAAAACACACTTCAAAGAACTACAAACTTGCACTAATCTTTTCCCAAGCATCCGTTGTTTCCAGCTCCGATCCTGTTACTAGGTAAGCCGAGATTATAACCTTGAGATCTACTTTCCAACCCTTATATCTTGATCTTAATATATATATTTGTTATTTAATCGTATTCTAGACCTTCGATTCCGAGGCCAACACCAAGAAAACCCGAATCTCGATTAATCCCTTAACAAGAACCACAGGTGAGTCTCACAGCCCCATTTTTACTGTTTTCACTATTTTAAACTGTTTTCGGGGCGAGGGACACGTACTTAAATAATGTTTTATCATGGTATACTTACAAGCTAAGCAAACGATTACGTGTTTAAGTTATGTTTCATGATGAGCAATGCGAACAGTTATCTATGGTTTTTCGATGATAGTGCACCAGATTCGAGTAAGTGATCACTTTACCATTGGAACTCTAAGGGTAGGGACTGCTGGTTTGATCCGCCCACTCGTAGGGGTCGCTCCTCTTACACAGACGAGTGCCTAGCATGTCACGGGGCAGTACTATGGGATTAAGCCCGCTCGTAGAGGTCGCTCCTCTTACGCAGACGAGCGCCTTGTTTTCCGGCACAACGTCCGCGCGTAACCCGCGGGACGGTATTACAGCACATATTCGCTCGTAGTGGCAGCGCCACTTACACAGACGAGCACAGTTTTCCAGAAGTGACCGCGCGTAACCCGCGGGACGGTATTACGTTATTTTAGCTCGTAGTGGCAGCGCCACTTACACAGACGAGCATAGTTCCCAGAAATGTTCGCGCGTAACCCGCGGAACGATTTTATCAGAATATGTTGATAGAACTATGTTTTACCAAGCATGTGTTTTAATGATGCTAACAGAATTATGTTTCAGAATGATTATGATGCAATACGATTTATCAAGTTACTAAAACTTGTGAACTCACTCAGTTTATACTGATTCAAATGTTTTTACGTGTCTTTCAGGAGATAACTAGGTAGCGCATGGAGTCACACTTAGAGCACCACACGCTGAACATCTAAAACAAGCTTTTTGGAAGATTTTGGTTTTATCCCCTCGATGCGCACGGTTACCCGCCGCGCAAGGGGATATGGCGAGAAAATCTTCAGTTTTTGTACTTGGATGTTTTTATGTAATCCTTAAACAATGTAATGTATTTGTATTAAACTTCTCATGCGCAATAAAAATCTTTGAATGTTTTGCAATGGCCCGTGCTTAAGTATCAATCCCCACTCGCGCGCGCCCGG
Organism: Bidens hawaiensis; assembly: GCF_021521415.1. NCBI lineage: Eukaryota > Viridiplantae > Streptophyta > Magnoliopsida > Asterales > Asteraceae > Bidens > Bidens hawaiensis. The sequence continues at coordinate 26,671 of NW_027501918.1, read as the reverse complement.
CTGTTTCCGCCGCTCAGGGCCGGGTGTGACAGATTGGTATCAGAGCACTGGTTATAGCGAACTAGGAAAAGAAGTTTTTAACCTAGACTATAACCTTTGGGGAATCGCATGAAATATTTTTCAAAGAATATTTTCAAAAGAAAAATCACACACGCACTTAGGAACACGGGTCACAGTGTCTAGAGATAAGAACATTATGTGCTCTGAGTACATGCGCTAAGTTTGTTATATTTTCTTTTTATGAAAAGAATGCCTCCAACCAGAGCCAAGGGAATTACCATGACACCCGAGGAGCTCGCAGAAATAATCGCGCAGGCGATTGCAACACATGAGGCCAGCAAGGCCGAATCTAGTCAGGGTCGCCAAGAGAACGAGACCCCAGAACCCGAATCAGGAGCCTTGGACAAAGGTTGCTCCTATAAAACATTCATGGCCTGTAGGCCTTGGCCGTTCAAAGGCACCGAAGGAGCCATTGGGCTCTACAATTGGATTGACAAGATGGAGACCGTTCTCTCCATCAGCGGATGTAGTGAAAACCAGAAGGTCCTTTACGCGACCTGCATGTTCCAAGAAGCAGCTTCATCTTGGTGGAAGCTCCAAGTAAAGACTTTGGGGCGAGAAGTTGCTCTTCACAAGACCTGGGAAGAATTGAAAGAAATGATGATGAGAAAGTTCTGCTCTCGCGCAGAAATTCAGAGCTTGCAACAAGAATTCTGGAACCACACCATGGTAGGAACGGATATCGATGCCTACACCAATCGTTTCAACGAGCTTTGCCAGCTGGTGCCAGACATGGCAAACACAGAAGAAAAGAAAATCGAGAGGTACATCTTTGGGTTACCTCCTGTCGTTAGAGTCCCGCTCAACGCCGCCGCACCTCCGACCTTTGACGAGGCGGTTGCGCGAGCCATCACCCTTACAAGGGATACGGTTCGTGCGGGTATGTTGACTGCTCGCTTGAACGAACAGCGAACCTCTGACTCCAAGAGGAAATGGAACTCCCCCCGAGGATCAGACTTCAAGCAGCCACCGCCCAAGAAGCAGGAAAGCACAAGGGTTTACGCGATTCAAGCCGCGGAACCATCAAGGAAAGGATACAGCGGGCCTTACCCATGGTGCAACAAATGCAAGTATCACCACGAAGGCGAATGCGCGAACGTCACGTGCGCCAAATGTGGCAGACCAGGACACAAGACGGTGAATTGCCGTGCTAAAGAAGCTGGAGCCAATGACAACTGCTACGCATGCGGGAAGCCTGGACACTTCAGTCGGGATTGCCCACAGAAAGGAAACCAAGCTCGCGGGAGAGCTTTTGTGATCGGCGCGGGTGAAGCAAAGGAAGAACCGAATGTGGTAACCGGTACGTTTTTGCTTAACGGCCATTTTGCATCTGTCTTATTTGATACTGGCGCTGACCTAAGTTTTATATCCCATGAGTTTAAAAACTCCCTGGGCTTAGCGACCAGTAGGCTAGACAAACCTTATACTATAGAACTAGCCAATGGTAGGCAGTTATGCGCGAATGAAAGGACTGAGCAATGTGTGTTAGTCATGGGAGGTCATGAGTTCAATATAAACTTATTGTCAATAGATTTGGGAAGTTTCGATATTGTCGTAGGTATGGATTGGTTGGTCGAAAATCTCGCGGAGATTGTTTGTCATGAGAAGCAGGTTCGGATTCCACTGTTGAACGGAGAAACTTTGATGATTCAAGGGGAAAGAAGGGGAGTTGCGACAAAACTGATTTCGTGCCTAAAGGCGCGTAAGTGCCTAAGGAAAGGGTGCTACGCCTTCCTGGCGCATGTAGTAGAGAAGAAAGATGAGCGAAGAATTGAAGACTTACCAGTAGTGCGCGAATTTCCAGAAGTTTTTCCTGAAGATCTGCCCGGATTGCCGCCGCCGCGACAAGTCGAGTTTCGTATTGATTTGGTCCCAGGAGCTGCGCCAGTAGCTCGAGCGCCTTATCGCTTAGCTCCATCTGAGATGCAAGAGCTATCCAATCAGTTACAGGAACTATTGGATAAGGGTTTCATTCGCCCAAGTTTCTCACCTTGGGGAGCTCCAGTGCTGTTTGTAAAGAAGAAGGATGGTTCCTTCCGGATGTGTATTGACTACAGGGAGCTGAACAAGCTGACAGTCAAAAATCGGTACCCTTTACCGAGGATTGACGACTTATTTGACCAGTTGCAGGGATCCAGTTATTATTCGAAGATAGATCTACGGTCAGGATACCACCAACTTAGGGTCCATGAGGAAGACGCGCCAAAGACAGCCTTCCGAACTAGATATGGCCATTATGAGTTCTTAGTGATGCCTTTCGGGCTAACTAATGCGCCGGCTATATTCATGGATCTGATGAACCGCGTGTGCAAACCATATTTGGACAAGTTTGTGATTGTGTTTATAGATGATATTTTGGTTTACTCTCGAACCAAGGCCGAGCATGAGCAACACCTGAGAATGATTTTAGAATTGTTAAGGAAAGAAAAGTTGTATGCAAAGTTTTCCAAGTGCGAGTTTTGGCTTAGAGAAGTTCACTTTCTCGGTCACGTTGTAAACGAGAAAGGAATACACGTCGATCCTTCTAAGGTTAAAGCCATCGAAAACTGGGAAGCGCCAAAAACCCCAACTGAGGTGAGGCAATTCCTTGGGCTAGCTGGCTACTATCGACGCTTCATTGAGAACTTCTCCAAGATAGCTCTACCTCTGACCGCGCTAACTCAGAAAGACAGGATGTTTGTTTGGGGCGAAAACCAGGAAGCAGCGTTTCAAATGTTGAAACAGAAGTTATGTAGTGCGCCAATCTTATCCCTGCCCGAGGGGACAGATGACATCGTTGTTTACTGCGACGCTTCACACCAGGGACTCGGATGTGTCCTTATGCAGCGAGACAAAGTTATAGCGTATGCCTCGCGCCAACTTAAGACCAATGAGAAGAACTACACAACGCATGATTTAGAACTTGGAGCTGTTGTCTTCGCGCTAAAGATTTGGCGCCATTACCTCTACGGTACGAAATGTGTAATCTTTACGGATCATAAGAGCCTCCAACATATATTCGATCAGAAGGAATTAAACATGAGGCAACGAAGATGGGTTGAATTGTTGAATGATTATGATTGCGAGATCAAGTATCATCCGGGGAAAGCGAATGTGGTAGCAGACGCGCTAAGCAGAAAGGAGCGAATAAAAACGCTACGAGTCAAGGCTCTAAGGTTGACCATTCACGCAGAGCTCTCTACGCGCATCCGAGACGCTCAGCAAGAAGCCTTGAAACCAGAGTTTGTTAAAAACGAATGCCTTGGGGGTATGATTAAGAATTTGGAACTAAAAGGGAACAACACTCGATATTTTGCCAACCGCATATGGGTCCCTCTCAAGGGAGGATTGCGCGAGCAGGTATTAAACGAAGCTCACAAGACGCGATATTCCGTACATCCTGGCGCAGACAAGATGTACCAAGATGTTAAAACGCTGTATTGGTGGCCCAATCTTAAAGGCGCCATCGCGATGTATGTCAGTAAGTGCCTGACGTGTTCAAAAGTAAAGGCTGAATACCAGAAACCATCGGGGTTGCTTCAGCAGCCAGAAATTCCCATGTGGAAGTGGGAACAAATCTCTATGGACTTCATCACCAAACTGCCAAGGACACCTGGGGGTTATGACACGATATGGGTTATTGTAGATCGGCTAACTAAGTCAGCACACTTCCTGCCGATTAAAGAAACTGATAAAATGGAAAGGTTAGCCCGACTATATATTCGAGAAGTAGTTTCAAAACATGGAGTCCCAGTGTCCATCATTTCTGATAGAGATAGTCGGTTCACCTCAAGGTTTTGGAGATCATTACAAGAGGGGTTAGGTACTCGACTGGACATGAGTACGGCTTATCACCCCCAAACGGATGGACAAAGCGAACGAACGATCCAGACATTGGAAGATATGCTGCGCGCGTGCGCGATCGATTTTGGAGGTAGTTGGGATACCCACCTCCCGTTGGTTGAATTTTCTTACAATAACAGTTATCACACAAGCATTAAGGCTGCGCCGTTCGAAGCTTTATATGGGCGCAAGTGTAGATCCCCACTGTGTTGGGCTGAAGTGGGCGACAAGCAAATGACTGGTCTAGAAGTGATCCAAGAAACAACAGACAAGATTTTTCAGATAAGGGATCGCCTTAAGGCAGCACGCGACAGACAGAAAAGTTATGCTGATATGAGAAGGAAACCGTTGGAGTTTCAAGTAGGGGATAAAGTACTTTTGAAAGTCTCTCCATGGAAGGGAGTCCCCCGTTTCGGTAAGCGAGGAAAGCTAAATCCGCGCTACATTGGACCATTTGAGATCCTGGAGAGGATCGGTCCAGTTGCTTATAAACTCCGTCTACCCGCCGAACTCAGTGGAGTTCATGATACGTTTCATGTATCCAACCTCAAGAAATGTTTATCTGACGAAACGTTGATTTTACCGGTGGAAGAAATTCATATTGACAAACAGCTGCACTTCGTAGAAGAGCCTATAGCAGTAACCGATTGGAAAGAACAAAGGTTGCGCAGAAGCAGAATCAAGTTGGTAAAAGTTCAATGGAACTCAAGGCGTGGGCCTGAATTCACTTGGGAAAGAGAAGATCAGATGCGCATAAAATACCCACACCTCTTTCAGAATATGGCTTCTGCCAGCAACGTCTCTTAAATTTCGGGACGAAATTCGTTTAACGAGGGGAGAATGTGACACCCGGTAAATTCCCAACCCCTTAAACTAAGTAATCAACCTAATAATTAGGTGATTGTAAATATTATGCGCGCCATGTTAGTCAGCGCGTGCATTTGTTATGTGCGCCCTGCGCGAGCGCGCTATGTTAAGAATCAGCGCGGGCACATTATGTGCGCCCGGCGCGAGCATATGTTAGAATCAGCGCGGGCATTTATGTTTGCCCTGCGCGAGCGCGCCATGTTAGTCAGCGCGTGCGTGTGTTATGTGCGCCCTGCGCGAGCGCACCATGTTAAGAACCAGCGTGAGCATATGTTATATGCGCCATGCGTGAACGTATTGGCCTTATGTTTTCATGTAACTTAAACGTTATGTTGTCTATGGGTTGACCATCCCGCATGATGCTAAGGCGGGTGCATCCTACATCGTTTATGCGCGTGCGGAAGGGAACTAACCTACCCGCATGGCGGGAACTTTGAGAGCTAGTTTGTCTGAAGCTCCAGGATGGAATTGACTTCAACATGACTGATCACTATGTTGAAATACCAAAACCACCTGGAGAATCTACAAATGAAACTCAAATGTCCCTAACTGCGAGAAGGTTACGCACCTACCCGCAGCAAAGAAATGTTCTACACGCAGAAAGCTATGCGCACCAAGTTATACGCGCAGAACAACACTTAGTCAAAATGATCAGATTTAAGGAAATTGTCCCCGCCCAAAAGAGGGCGGTAGCGTGTTTCAGAAAACTTCTACTTTTTACTGTACACTGTCTAAAGCACTGAAAAAGCAAACTGTAAAAGTCAACTGCCAGCCACCCACTCTCACCAGCCACAGCCCTGCATGTCCTGTCCATATCAAATCAGAATCTTTAATCTACTTTTCTACTCTTTTTAATAAATAATAATAATTTCCATACTTTATCATCATTTCAAAAGATTACAATTCCCTAAAGCAAGGGATTATGTTCCCTTGAGTTTGCCTATAAATTTGTAGCCTAAATTATCACCCAAAACACACTTCAAAGAACTACAAACTTGCACTAATCTTTTCCCAAGCATCCGTTGTTTCCAGCTCCGATCCTGTTACTAGGTAAGCCGAGATTATAACCTTGAGATCTACTTTCCAACCCTTATATCTTGATCTTAATATATATATTTGTTATTTAATCGTATTCTAGACCTTCGATTCCGAGGCCAACACCAAGAAAACCCGAATCTCGATTAATCCCTTAACAAGAACCACAGGTGAGTCTCACAGCCCCATTTTTACTGTTTTCACTATTTTAAACTGTTTTCGGGGCGAGGGACACGTACTTAAATAATGTTTTATCATGGTATACTTACAAGCTAAGCAAACGATTACGTGTTTAAGTTATGTTTCATGATGAGCAATGCGAACAGTTATCTATGGTTTTTCGATGATAGTGCACCAGATTCGAGTAAGTGATCACTTTACCATTGGAACTCTAAGGGTAGGGACTGCTGGTTTGATCCGCCCACTCGTAGGGGTCGCTCCTCTTACACAGACGAGTGCCTAGCATGTCACGGGGCAGTACTATGGGATTAAGCCCGCTCGTAGAGGTCGCTCCTCTTACGCAGACGAGCGCCTTGTTTTCCGGCACAACGTCCGCGCGTAACCCGCGGGACGGTATTACAGCACATATTCGCTCGTAGTGGCAGCGCCACTTACACAGACGAGCACAGTTTTCCAGAAGTGACCGCGCGTAACCCGCGGGACGGTATTACGTTATTTTAGCTCGTAGTGGCAGCGCCACTTACACAGACGAGCATAGTTCCCAGAAATGTTCGCGCGTAACCCGCGGAACGATTTTATCAGAATATGTTGATAGAACTATGTTTTACCAAGCATGTGTTTTAATGATGCTAACAGAATTATGTTTCAGAATGATTATGATGCAATACGATTTATCAAGTTACTAAAACTTGTGAACTCACTCAGTTTATACTGATTCAAATGTTTTTACGTGTCTTTCAGGAGATAACTAGGTAGCGCATGGAGTCACACTTAGAGCACCACACGCTGAACATCTAAAACAAGCTTTTTGGAAGATTTTGGTTTTATCCCCTCGATGCGCACGGTTACCCGCCGCGCAAGGGGATATGGCGAGAAAATCTTCAGTTTTTGTACTTGGATGTTTTTATGTAATCCTTAAACAATGTAATGTATTTGTATTAAACTTCTCATGCGCAATAAAAATCTTTGAATGTTTTGCAATGGCCCGTGCTTAAGTATCAATCCCCACTCGCGCGCGCCCGGCTGTTTCCGCCGCTCAGGGCCGGGTGTGACAACTGGAGGTCGAGTGGGTGTAATTTTGGCTAACACATTACCATGGTCGGGATAGACCTGGTGGCAAGGCACATGATAAACAGTCAGCTTCGGTGTCGAACACTTAGTAATACTTGCTTTATAGGCTAGCTACCTATAGATATATAATTGATTTAACACTATCTGGTAACGCAAAACGCTAAACGCAAAACGCTAAATGCAAAACGCTAAACGCAAACGTAAACGCAAATGCTTTATTTTATATACACTTGTGAACTCACCAACCCCGTGTTGACACTTTTAGTATGTCATTCTCAGGTAGCCGAGGCGGGCGCGCGGTATAGGATCATGCATTACTTTGAACGCTTATGTTTATGCAAACTCATTTTTAAACTGTTATTATTAATTGGGTTTTAAGTCGTCCTGCGTGACGCAATACTTGGTTTATGGTTTTACGCTTCCGCACTTATTTACATTTTACACTTAAATGTTTTCGTGTTTTGAAAACTTTATTATGGTTTGATTATAACTAATGATTCCGATCCTGTTAGTTCACACCCTCTGACGGTAAAACTCCGTTAGTGGATTTTGAGGGTGTGACAAACATGACAGGAGGTTGTAAAACGAGAGAGATAGAGAGAGAGAGGGAGAGAGAGAGAGAGAGAAGAACATATGTTTTTAAATAAGTAACATATGTTTTAAACAATTAACATATGTTTCATTTATACAATTAACATATGCTTTATATTACTTCAAGACCGGAAACCTTATAAAGGATCGACTTGTTGTGTGACGGATTTCCAAAGAGTGCCGGGAAAACGTAGATTCGTTTAAAACATGACAGGAGCTTGTAAAAAGAGAGAGATAGAGAGAGAGGAGAGAGAGAGAAGAAGAGGAGTAGAAGAGAGAAGAAGTAGGAAAGAGAAAAATTAGGAAAGAGAATGTTGATTTGATAGATGAAAGATAAAAGTAAAAAGTGGTTATATGTTAATTTACTAAATTGCTTTTTTTGTATTTATTTAAATGTTTGTTAGAATTGATTTTAGTTTTTTATTAACTTTTAATATGGATCACAAAAATTAATTAAATTATTTGAATATGTGGTCTAGAATGTGTTTCCTAGGTTTTCACAACTCAACCAAGTTTTCATTATAACCCAACCATTGAAATATATATATATATATATTGCCCATTACTTTTTTCTACCTATTTTTTAAACGGTTACTATATAAATTATTTCTATTTCTATTAATATTATTATATTCTAACAATTTGCGTCAACTAAAATCAATATAATCATTTAAAACAGACACGATTTAATCAATCGTTGTGTCTTTTCTTTTACAACCGTCACCAACCACCATCATCCCTAACCTATAAATACACATCACTTCTCTCCACCCTCCTCACCCCAACTTTCGATGTTGTTATGCGTCATTCATAACAAACAAAGGGATTCACTCACAACCAGATGTACGTTCGTGGCATCATCGATCTTCTACAGCGCCACCGCCAAAGTGTTTGTCCAAACATCCACCAATTTACACCCCATAAATGTGAAATCTGGCATACGCCCACGTATGCGGTGGCACTCGGCCGTGTTGGGTGATGAACTAACACCAGACTTCAGACCTTAACCCGGTCTCGCCGCTAAAAGAATTTTGTTTTGTTTTCTCTTATTATTGGTCCACATGCTATTATTCTAATTTAATTTTACATTGTAACCATTGCAACGCTTTAACAAAGTAAACACCTGCCATTTACACATGCAAAATCGGTTCATTAGGGTGCACAAGATAAATATATATGCCTATAAATTTCAATATAAACTATCGTCAACCACAAGCATCAGGCAACAACCAGATATATATGGAATTGTTAAACCGTTGTCGCCATACCAACGGTCAGATGAAGATTTGGACATTGTGAGGCAGAATATCATGAAACCCTGTTGCCATAACTGCTATCGCCCTTACCATACCGTTGTATCGTTGGTCGGTAAACCGACCAGCATTCATGCATTTTGCATGTTGTTTGTTCTTGATCTAGGGTTTGGTTTCTAAAGCGAAGGGTTGTTAGAGAGACAGATAGCTCATATGATAAATCAAAGGGTTGTTAGCACATGTTTGTTAATTAAATAGGCAATAATAATTATAAAATGATGAAATAATTCGATCGATGTATTACAAGAATTTGTTTATTTGTCTAAATAAAATGATGGTTTTTTTAATCAGATCATATAATAGACAATGATGATGTATGTGTCATGCTTTGTCCGAATGTGATTTTATCCTTTTTTTGTGACTGCCGATCGTTGCTTTAGTTTTTATTTATGTTTTTTATTTATATTTCCTTTATTTTTATCACATAACCAGCGTAAAACTCTTTTATTCCATGGAAAAATAAGCCTTATAGAATATTTGAGGAAAATGTTCGAGCAAATTTATTGTCACAATATCTTTATGAACGTCTTTATTTTTGACCATATTGTGCCTACTAAGTTACTTGCAAAACATAAAAAATATAGAGAAAAAATATCTCATGCATGTGTGTATGTGTTAGCATAAGTAGATGACATCATTTATAAGTTTTTAATTATCCTTTTATCAAATTAAGTTGCATAGCTATTTATTTTGATTAAATTATATTTATCTCAATATTTATTGCATATAATTAGTTTTCCGTTTGCCATAGCAAACATTGTAGCATGGATATACGTTTCTATTTTATATTTATGGTCATGTAAGAGTTACATTTTGTTTCTACACAAATATTATCACAATGTGGGTATGTTTTTGTTTACGGATATATTATATAGCACTATTGTATATAGCACATAATATTACTTCCTAAATCATGTTGCTTGATACTTGAGTGTCATCAAATAAAAGTATGCTTATAATCAAACAAGCAAACACAAAGAACACCGCTGCAACGCGCCAGTAACATTGCTAGTATTATACATTTTTCAACTTACCGTTTCGTACATGGAAATGAAAAACGGAATAAAATGGATTATTGTGAAAGAATGGAAAAAAATGTTAAGTTAGTCAATGGAATAAAATCACTGGGTACACAAAGACGTGGAAGAAAAAATGTTATAATATGTCAATCAAAAACACATATCGGTGAAGGATAATGGAGACCCGAGGGGGTCCATGGCCCCCCTGTTTTTTTTTCCTCAGTAGTGTAAATTTACTAAACCATATCATGTCTGTATGGTTGATTGATTCTTATTAAATTGAACCGCATTTATGAACCCCTAGTGTTGTTTGAGCACGATAGTGTTTCTTAATCACCAAGTGTGCTAACTTTTTGTTGAAAGTTCATTTAATTAACTAACCTAATAACTTGTTGGTTAGTTGCAACTTTTGCTAAATAATGTAAGTTAACTTTTTTTTGTCTGCAACTTTTTATACATAGTGTAAGTTTATTTGTTTTTGTTCAAAAATTTTGAAACCCCCCTCCCTCTCCTTTTCTCTTTTCTCGTGAATTTTCATCCAAATTTTGCCATTGATTATAGGATAGCCTGCTTCAGTAAAGGGTCCATGGAGAACAAGAGTCAGATTGTTTCAAAAAAATCTGTTTTAATATTTTACTATATTTGTGAGTGTTTGTCCGAAGGATGCCTTCTTCACTGTATCCTTGTTGACTGGTTATTCATGTAAGCAATAAAAACATGAATAATTTAAACCTATGAATCTGTTACAACATGGAGAGTAGTAACCGCAACAGAGTATGATGTAGTCGACATGCTTGTCATCTTGATCGAGTTCCCCTTTAGGATGTATATTTAAGAATGGTGCTAGGGTTCTTGAGAGGAACCCGGTTTAGGAGAGAAGAGGCACACAAAATTGTATGTGTGTGAGATTAGGTTATGATGTTAATATTTATCTATCTTTATATACACCCAAGGGGAAACCCTTTATTAATTAATTATAGGTAATATGACCCATCAACAATTACCAAACTAATATATAATAAGGTATGGTTAATATTTTGATATATTATAATATAAATGATTATAATGGTCATATATAAATATATATGATTATATATTTAATCTTACATTCTCCTACTTGGCCGAGTAATCATTTATTATGAGTATTAGATAAACCTGATCATGAGTTAACACTCATTTTAGCTTTAAAATTAAACTGGAGCAGAGAAATACAGTCATTGAATTGAACATCTGCTCAAGACCCCCATTAATCATACTGCGGTCCTTATTTAAAACCTAAGTAGTTATGATCAAAATTTTCAAGTAAGCCCTTCAGAACGCTTGATATGTGCATTAATTTGTCTATATGTCATTATGCATGCAGAGCATATTAAAAGACATACAAAATCAAAATTGATGAGGAAATTTAGTAGTTAATCATTCATAGTATGATATGCAGTTGCTCATAATCATCAATAACCCGTCATTATTATAAGCACTTTCATAATATTTATGGGTGAGACTTTTAGCTATCGGATCCTTAAGCATATCATGAATGTATTCGATACAAAAATTTAGATTCCTCAATTCGTTCATAAATGAATAATTAGTTTCATATCGAAATTTAATGCAGCACCTTTTAAACTATTACTGTTTGAGAAAACATGGTAGTTGACTTTATCACAGTAACTCTTCAATATATAATTTATATGGAGTTAATAAACTTATGAGTCCACTGATAACTTTTCAACAACATTTATTGCTAATTGCGTTGTGATTAATCAGTATATTATGTCATTATAACTTAGATTTTTATGACTCCTCCACAAGATAGATTTATCTGCCGACATAAAAATGTCCCGAAAATTACATTATGTTATCTTTGAATATAACAAAGTTTAGGGTAATCAATCGTTTGAGTTCTCACTTCTTCATTTTAAATTATAGTCTCTTCTTTTCTTTAAAGATATTTTTATACTCTTTTAGATGCTTCATATTAATCTAGATATATCTAGTGTGTTGCAATTTTAATTAATATCTAAACGAGTATAGACTTGAACTTATATAAGACTTATACTTAATGAAGCACAAGGACATAATCTATGTGTTCCTATTATCCTCTAAAGGAGAGCAATATTGCTTGTTACATGTGACATGACCCATTTAAGGTAAAACTTATGGAACTAACTAACGTCCATTCGGGTCTATCTCATAATGTTATGATATCTATCACGTAAGGGATATCTTTGAGATATTTCATATCAAAGTATGCGTTAACAATGCTTTGACTTATGTAACATATACTGTCAAAAGAATGTCATCTATATAAGGACAAATATGTTTTTAGTTTCTCCCACTCATCTTGAGGTATGCACATTAATCCACTTGTTTTAATGTTCTTCTAACGTAGCTCTTTAACTATTATAAGCTACTTGAACAATGATGATCCTAAAAAAACTTTTGTAATATAGGTTATAAGATTCTTTGATGATTTATTCCCTTTTGCATATAAGCTTTAACAACCAATCATGCTTCTTAGTGTCTTTAACGCTTGTATTAAGATTTAGTTTAGTTATGAACACCCTTAGGTGTTTCAACAAAATCTCAAAAGTTATTTTGACTTATGAAGTTATTTCCTAATAATAGCTTTATTCCCATAGAAGATTGATTGATGTTAATGGTTTAATTAGGATGGTATGATCATTAAGCATTTCAACATCCATTTTAACTTTAGTTAAAGAGATTACATAATCATTAGTGTTAGTAGGTTTTAAAACCTAGATGGCCTCCTAAATTGATTATTGGGTAATTTTAAGAGTCTCAGTTTTATAGATTAGCTCTTAGTTAGGTTGCTATCAATTTTCAAGATTCTAAATATGTAACAATTGAGGTAATATGGTGTACAAGAGGTATAATTGGAGTAAAGAAATTGACTTTCTTCCCCGCCTCTTGTACTTTTGTCAAGTAATTATAAGGACTTCTACCCCTCCAACTAACCTACGTTAGGAAATTAGCATGCTTAGAATAAATATTTAAAGACCAAAAGATTCTAACAGAGAAACAAGTTAATAATATAAGTTGTTGCAGTTTCTCTTGATGAGGATTAGTTTAGTAAGAAATCTGAATTTACCCACGTTTAAGCAACAATAAAACTTTTGTAAGAGTAGTAGTAGTAAATTCTAAAGAGATAAGTTTTGATGAAATAGTGTTGTGATGGAGCAGTGTCTTGTACAAGAGGTGTAATTGAGATAATATCAAGTTTTCACTCCCCACCTCTTGCAAATCTTGTAAGTTACTTAAGGCTCCCACTTATCTTTAATATCTCTAGAAAAACTACATAAGGAGTTTCAGTACGTGATGTGGGAATTTCTCATATATATGTTATACTTGATTTGATTTCATTAACGTCCAGATGTCATAATAAACTTAGGGACATATTTAGAAGAAATCGTATTAGGTATATATGAATGAATCTCTTTAAAACCATGGACCATAGAAGTCAAATTAGATACAAGTAAATAACATTAAATGATAAAAGAATTATGTCCGATTATTCCGTTTTGAATAAGTTCCACAAAAGTCAGTAATATAACTTATGGTGGACCCATACTTATTTCTTAAGCGAAGTAATGTTTAGGGCATCTAACACATGATTTTAAGTCACTAATAATGAGATTATATGAAAAATGACCCTCATCAACCAAGTCATGATTTTTCATGAAATTTGGTTTCAATGGATGAATTGTATAGGTCTCATTTGTCTTTCATTAATTTTTATTTGCATGATAACAAAAGTTGTGAAAGTATATAGTATCATCTAGTTCTATTTTATAAATGTTTCAATCCAGATATTGATAACAAATAATATGAGAGTTTAAGGTAAGAGTGACTTTACGTTGGCTATGCAAACCTCACAACTGTCATAATGTAGCTTAAGTATTGATAATAAATTCTGATTAATCTCCAAAATATTTAATGTATCATAAAGCGTAATTGGAAGACAATTTATCATGGTTCTAATAACCTTAACATTTAAATTGGTCACTAACACTCATGTTAGTTATTTGTTGATTTCAGGTAAACATATAGAACTAGACTCAACCAATCAAGCGTTATTGGGAATATTTGGATTAACATACTTAAATATCATTAATATACAACTATCATTTTTCGCAGATGTTCTTTTGAATTATGAATAGTCTTGTTGCTTATGCCCAATCTAATGCATATTTTTGCAATCAGACTTCTCCTTAAAGAACTTAAAGCTGGAAGTAATACTGATATTTTGTCTATGAACCTTATAATTATCCTCATTTAGGTTTTAGTGGTAGTGAGTTAAATAATATCTTATTTTCCAGTACTAGACAATTCTTTTCTTGTACATATGTTGCCAATCAACACACTCATTTTCCTTTGGTACTTCTGAGTGTTTGTAACATCCCAAATTCTCTTGAGAATTTAAAATATATTTTTAAATAAAATACCTCAAGTAAGCTCATTTATAGCGAATATGATGTTTATATGTTAATAGTACAAAACGTTCGTTTAAAAGTGACTTAGAATGTTAGAAGAATATATTTGCTTAACTCATTATATAGTCAAGGGTTTAATTTTTTGAGTCATGAAAGTTAAGGGTATTTGTAGCAAGCTTAAAATCGTGAAGGTTTGTAATTGGTTAAACCAAATGTTGTTGGGCCCTTTTATGTTTAAGTCTTTCGTATTTGTAATATGTTTTGTTTATGTTTATTTGTATGTTTGTTAAACATTATGTTTGTATGTTTGGGCCTTAGGCCATTGTATCTTGGAGCTCATTGGGCCTTTATATGAAATTAGTGTGCATTAGAACTCACAATATATATTGTGTGAGTCTCTCATACACACAACTTTTGCTAAAATAACGTAACTCACAAACTCTCTCCTTCTCTTTTATTCTCAGCTATAATAAACATCGCAACAAGATCCGAGATCTCGGTCCTAGCTGGTTGTTTCCACCAACTAGTTGAGAGGTTGATCCAAGATAACTAGTAATAGTTAGTGTGTTGTTAGATCCGGTCAAGAGACCTCCAATTGGCATCAGAGCTTTCAGGCTCTACTAGTTGTGGATCTTGGGTCACAACTGACAGGGCATTTTTGTCTATCGCTAGGTCTTGGATTGGTTAAACGAGCTAATAGTGTTAGACATATTTTAAGGAACGTATAAGTTGGTAAACATATAAGCTTATACGGGCGTATAAGCTTATACGCCACACCCACTTATACGGTCTATTGTGTTTAGTATAAATAGATTTCATATCTTGTAACAATTAGAAAACAATTCTTAGAGAGTCATATCTTGTAATATAGAGAGGGAGAGAGCTTTCATGTCATATCAGTAATAGAGAATCTTTGAATGAATTGCTATGTGTTTATCCCTTTGATTAGTGTTTCCGCCATTAATCATCGTAGAGTAAACATAACGTGAATGTCGATCCATAACACGTTCTTACAAGTGGTATCAGAGCTATAGGCTCATATATACTACTGATTGCAACACATTCAAGGTTGATTGATGAAGTTTTGAAGATTTAAAAGTCAACGTTATCAGCCGAACACAAATTCATCAATTACTCTCTTTTTATGGAGATTTTTCAATTAATTTGAGGAAGATGATCGTAGATGCATATTAGTTGTTTCTGCAAGAGCGAATATGTTAATCTCAAGCTCAAAATCATGTTTCAATCTCAAAATGATCAAACGTTTGTAACAGTATGTATGTTGAACCGTAAACGTATAAGAGGTTATACGGGCGTATAAGATTATAAGTGTGATATACGGACGGATAAGTGTAGATAAAGGTTACATGCTGGTTTAGTTCTCTGTTTGAGGATACACACTAGTTACAATTTATACGTTGGTGTTACACGCTTTATAGGTTATACGGTTAGCAAGGGTTATACATTGGTTCTAGGTTATACGCTGATCCATGTTACACGTTTGAGGTTACTCGTTTGAACAGTTATACGTTTGATCCATGTTACATGGTGATTCAAGGTTATACGAACAAAGAGGGTTATACGTTTGATTTTTTAAAAATGGAAGATTTAAACGCGTTTGTTTCACATGCTTCACCGATTATTCAAAACATAAACTTGGAAAATGCAATGGGGACATCAAACAAGCCCCCAAAGCTGCTTAGAATGGAAGATTATCTTAACTGGGCCAATAGTTTGAAACGTATGTGCAAGCCATGAACTATGATGCATGGGAGGCCGTTGAAGTTGAGTACATCAAACCGAAGAATGAAAATGGCACATGTCATAGGTTATCACAAATACCCGATGGAGACAAGACTAGTTTCATGCGTGAGAAAAAGATGATGAACTTATTTCAGCAATATATCAAATCAGAGATTTTTCAACTCCTACAACATAATGGATCTTGTTATTCAATATGGGAGGCCCTTATGAACAAAGATTGTGGTAATGCTGACATGAGAAAATCTAATATGAATTTGATCAAAAAGGAATTTATATATTCACCTTGGTCAAAGGTGAAACAATGCCTCAAATGATTGAAAGATATTGTCATCTAGTGAACGAGATCAAGAGATTAGGGATTAACAAAGAAGATTTTGAATATATTGATAAGCTAGCTGATGCTTTGCCTAATGACTGGAATACTTTTGTAATGATTCAACAATCAAATCCAGTAGCTTATGTAAGTCTTACTTTGGCTCGATTCATTGAGAAACTGGAGGCACACGAACTTGAGTTGCGAAAGAAACAGAAAATGAAGAATTCATCTACTGTTCAAAACATTGGTTTGTATTTCAATTCTTCACAATCCATGATTGCACCAAGTCAAAAGATTCAAACTACATATGTGACTAATATCAGTTTTGGTGGAAGTTCTTCTCAGCCTAGTCAACAAACCAACATACCTCATTTCACAAGTTCTTATGTTGGTACCAATGCTTCAACTGTTGTTCCTGAAAAATCATCAAAAATAACAAGCCCACTTTCTGATGTTGTACAATGCAATATCGCTGTGAATATTAAAACCAACAATGGACTTACTGTGGAGAATGTTCAAGAGAATATGGCCTTTTTGGGTTATGTTTTGGAGTCATATGAATGCTTAATTGCTTGTCGTATTGGTAACTATAATATGACAAAAGAAGATTATTACCAGATCGATTTCGAATAGATGGAGATGTTAGACATCCATTGGTGCATGGCAAGTGTGGTTAAGAGAGCTCAGAGGTTTAGGGAAATCACTGGAAAAAATTGTCTGGATGGAACTACTGCTAAGCTTGGTTTTGACAGTCGAAGGTTAGATGCTATAGATGCAAGGAAAAAGGACATATGAAAAGAAACAAGAAGCCTCATCTTCAAAAGCTTGTCATGCTCAACTCCTAATCCGTTTGGCCGAGACTACAACCGACAAGCAATTTATCATCAAAGATCCCCAACATAAGCTGAAAAGAAACAAGAAGCCTCATCTTCAAAAGCTTATCATGCTCAACTTGATGAAGGGTTGAACTGGAATTTAGTGGTCCACAAAGCTAATGTGGCAGAGCTAGTTGGTGAATGTTCTCAACAATAAGAGGGCAAGATTGTTGTAGAAATTGAAGATGTCACTGAAGAAAGGAATGATGCTGAAGAAGAAATTTCTACTGAGGAATTTCCAAAAAGTTTTGAATCAATTCCCAACAAATTTTTTAAATCATTTTTGCCACCTGACGTCTTTGAAAGTTTTGCAGGTTGGTTCAATGGCGAAGAAGTGCCACATGGAAGATAGATTTCGGAAGTGATTATGAGCTAGAGGAGGAAACTAGTGAGACTAATGTTGCATCAAAGAGTGAATCAAGTAATAAATCTGAGATGACTGATCAAGAAGGAATTTATGTTGATGATGATATTCCTATTCTTCAAGCTAACATGGCCGGTCAGGTAAAATTTTCTCCTGAAGAGATTAAACATATATGTGAATCAAACGAAGAAAAGGATTTTTTTACTAATTCGTTGATAACAGATTTCAATTTGCATAAAAATGATTATAACAAAATGTTTCTTGATTTTCAAAATGTGAAAGAAGCTTATGACAAGCTTCAAACGTGTGAGAAAAATTTGTGGAACAAAATTTTGCAAGATGGAAAAACGACACTATGCTCACTCACACGGTTAATGATAAGAAAATTGCTATTAATAGACATGTGGATGAAAAAGTAGAACTAAAAAGGGAATTGGAAATATTAAAATAGAAGTTGAACGTGTTGAAACAAAATGACAAGTTATTCAGCTTCTATATATGTTTTGGATCACGTTGTTCTAAAAAAAGATTCCAAAATATCTTGTTGTTCCGCCTTCAATTTGGAGTTCTTATGTTCCAAAAGAACCCGAAGGATTTATCAAGGCATTGAATGTGGTGTCTGATTCATCACAACATGATATTTCTTGTGATGAACATTGTGTTCAATCTGTTCATAGTTCTGAGTGTGATAGTGAGGTTGGTAAGAAGACTGCTGAATTTGTGCTGGATGACTCTAAAAGTTCATCAAAAGATAGTATTAAAAGTGGTAATCAATCTGAGAAAACAAAACCCAAATCAAATCAAATCAAATGGTAAAACTGGTAGATATGATAATCAAAATTCAAGATTTGCTAAAACCAGTTTTTATTATAAACGAAAGGGTATTGGTTTCAAAGAGAATAATCAAAATTCTGAAAAATCACAAAATGGTTTTCAAAAGATTGTGTTTGTGAAAGTTGAGACCTCTGAAACACAAAAAGAGGCTATCTTCACAAGGCAATCAAATGACGAGTTTTACAAACTTAAAGCTGAAAGAGAAGGTCAAGAGAATCATGGTCATCTTGTTAACAAATTTGTTGATAGAAGAAAATGTTTTTGTTGCAATGAAGAAGGACACTTTTTCTATTCGTGTCCTAAAAGATTTTGTCAAGAATATAAGCATGTGGTGAACAAAAAGCCATATGTTAAAGGTCCTGTGGTTAAACCTACACCTCCACCAGTTAAGAAAGAGAGGTGTAGACAAGAAGTTGTCAAAAAGATTTTCGAAGTGGGTGAATCTTCGAATGCCAAGAAATGATAGTTTTATAAAAAGAAAGGTTCTGTTGGTTAGAATTGGGTGGTAAAGGTTAAAGTAATGAAAATGTTAACCCACCTAATGATCAAGTTGTTAATCCACCTGATAATCAAGTTTTTGAGTTGTTAACTAATCAAGTTGATGAACAATCTGTTGAGTATTTGAATAAGGTTGTTAATCAAGTAGATGAACAAGTTGTTTCATCGAGTTCATGTTCGTCTGATGATTCATCGTCTGATATTGAATATGATGATTTAGAGGAAGTTTTGAATGGAAAAATGAGACAACCCAAGACCAAGAAGGCTTGGGTTTCCTTGTTTCACTGAACTGCTTATTTTTGTAGGAGCTCTTAAGGTCCAATTATTCACATTGGATAAAGGATAGTGGAGCCTCTTGACATATGACTGGAACTCTCCATATGCTGAAAAATGTTCAATCTATTCGAGGAGGGTATGTGGGATTTGTAGGAAATCAAGGAGGACAAATTGTTGGAGAAAGGACGTTAACAAATGGGAAAGTAATGTTTGAAAATGTGAACTACATCACTGAGCTGGAGAACAAATTACTGAGTATATCTCAAATTTGTGACAAAGGTTTTTCAACTCATTTAACAAATCAAGACTATAGGATACTCAAGCCTGGGTATAAGATTCCTGAAGAGTGGATCTTGATAAAATCACCAAGAGAAAATGATATTTACGTGCTTAATATGAACGTTGCTTCATCGACACAAGGCACTGTTCAGTGTTTTGTAACCAGAGCATCTAAAAAATTTATGAGATTTCCGGATAGTTCGGGTGGATTGTACACGTTTTGTATGATCAAACCCGCACGAAAACGGAAACGAACCTTGCGATCAATCAAAATCAAAAACCTTAGAATATTTTTATAAATCAAATCATTTTATAAAACACTATGTTTACTTATGTTTGTGTGATCTTACCTATTTCCGAAACGCGTAGACGATCAACTTGGCCAGACACGGAAAATGGTGAAACTGAGCCAAGTCTGGTTTTAAACATTTCATAACATACAACGTCACAATCTAAGACTAATGACATGTTCTGGGCCTAACAGCCATACCCAGACTAGTTATACAATCGAGGCACACTAGTTATTGATACGTATTACCAGTTGAACTAAGATAAGGTGAGTTTCACGACCCCACTTTCTAAGCTGTTTTACGAAATTTTGGGGTGGAAAGCATATTTACATATACTTATATACTTGAAAACTTGTGATGATGTGAATTATCTATGTACTAAACACTCGAAAGTCTCCACAAACACAAGTGATTAACTTCGTGCCGGTGGCGTGTGGATAGTACTATCAGTTTGACAAACCCAACTGACAGAGCTGGAGGGGTATGCTGGAACATGTTCACCAGTTGCTCATTGTCATTTAAACTTACTACATACTGCAATGTGGTGTTAGACATAGTAAATGTTTAGGGCAAAGTGACTGTTAAATGCCAACGGGAGTGCATGGGCAGGAGTGGCCATGTGTTTTTAGCTCGTTTCGGTTTCACTTGTGGCTTAGTATAAAAACATCACAGACGTACATACATTCTGTGAACTTTACAAACACATATATTGGTTTTTGTTCATACTTGTTTAACTTGAAACTCACCAACTAGACGTAGTTGACCCGTTTTAACATGCTTTTCAGGTGAGCCAAAGTTGGAATGAATTGCTTACGTTCTCGGTGTTAAGAGTGAAGTTGAATCACTGTAAATAGATGCAAGTATATAATAAAGAATAAGAAGCCCCAAGAACTGATTATGTGTCTTTCGCCTATTTTGTGAACTTAGTACCAACCAATGTAATATGATGTAAATTAGTTGTAAATTTTCTTTATAACAATGTTGTTGATACTAGAGGTGTCTGTTAATTATTATAAATTTGATATTGATATAGAATGGCCCCAAAGAAAGCTAACCTTATATCTGAGGCGGAAGTGGCCACAATGATAGCTCTCCAACTACAAGCAGTGATACTAACTATTATAACACAAGTCACTGCTATCATACGTGCCAATAATACTGTTAATCAACCCCTAAGCACCACTACGACCATTAACAATATATCTCTGCCGGTACTAATGTAGCCTCTGGCATTACTACCACCCCGCTGACTACTGATAATGTTATTAACAACAATAATACTCTCCCGACTGTTAATGTCGTTGGGAACCCTGAACCCATTTTGAACGACAATATTGTCATTAATCCAACTCCCACACCGAATACCAACACAACTGCGAATGTTAATGCTCAACCAAATTCCAGTAATCATTGTAATATTCCTGAACCCCCGCGTCAGGAATATTCGTTTAAACATTTCAAATTAGGTAACCCGACTGAATTCAAAGGTATCGAGGGACCTAACGGATTGGTCAAATGGATTGAAAAGACCGAGTCTGTAATCAACATTAGTCAAATTCGCTACCAGTATGTGTCTGGACCATGCTTTGATGTGCGGAACACAGTGGCTCAAATAAGGGGATAAGAAACTATAAATCGTATGTCATGGGCCGAACTCAAAAACCTTTTACTAGATCATTTTTGCCCAAAAAGTGAAATTCAAAGGTTAGAACATGAGCTGTGAAACTTGTAAATGAAGGGTGCTGACCATGTGAGATACACAAACCGTTTTAACGATCTGTCTCGCTTAGTATCGTGGTTAGTTTACACCTGAATCTAAACGCATCGAACACTATATTTGGGGATTAACCCCTGCTATGAGGAGCATAGTAAACTCAGTTGCCCACCCAACATTGGAAAGTGCTGTTTCCCAAGCTGGTGTACTTACTTTTGACCTCATGAGAAGTGGAGTGATAAGGATGCCGGGAGAAACATCAAGTTTAAAATGATTTGATTATGGGAATAGAATGCAAGGAAACCGTCAAAATAAACGAGCCCTTCCAACAACCCAAACATATACCATGACTAGTTTAGAGGTGAAACAAGATACATGTAAAGGGTTATTGCCGAAGTGCGGAAGAACAATCATATATCAAAGATGTGGAAGATTGGGAATTATGCTCCAAATTGTAGAACTATAATGAATAATCCAAACCGACAATTTTAAACAACCCAACCACGTCGTCCTCAACAACCACCTCGGCCTCAACCAACTCGACCACAACTCAATAAACAAACCCCACCTACCATGAACCTCCGTACCTGCTACGAATGTGGTAGTACGGAACACTATCGGAGATACTGCCCCCAAGCTGAATCAGGGTGCAGTGAGAAGACAGAACCAAGCACAGGCATCAACTTCCAACGCAGCTAAGGGACGCACTTTTGTAATAGGATCGGGTGAAGCGCGAAATGATCCGAACGTAGTAACATGTACATTCTTAGTTTCTGGTCAGTATGCTTCAGTTCTGTTTGATACGGGCGCCGATAGAAGTTTCGTATATATTAACTTTTTACCCTTAGAAAATATTCCGGTTATTGAGCTAACAAAACCCTACACTATAGAACCCGCTAATGGTAAGTCTATACTTGTTAACCAAATAGTCAAAAACTGTTCCCTTATCCTAAGTGACCACCCGTTTCTTATTGATTTACTTCTAGTGGAAGTAGGAAGTTTCAATGTTATAGTTGGTATGGATTGGTTATCTAAGTATAAAGCTGAAATTGTTTGTAAGGATAAGACTGTTAGGATTCCTCTTTCGAATTACGAGGCAATGATTGTACAAGGTGAGAAACCTAGTACCGTATTACCTCTTATATCCCAACTTAAGGCACTAAAGTAATTTGCGCCAAGGTTGTACATTATACTTAGCAAGTGTAACAATTAACGACCCTGATGAGAAACGTGTAGAAGACATCCCAGTGGTACAAGAGTATTCAGATGTATTTCCTGATGAGTTACTTGGTTAACCACCAACCAGACAAGTCGAATTCCGTATGATCTAATACCAGGGGCAGCTCCCATTGCTAGGGCACCTTACCGACTGGCACCCCCTGAAATGAAAGAATTGTCCAACCAATTGCAAGAGTTACTAGATAGGGACTCTATATGGCCTAGTTATTCACCATGGGGAGCAATAGTTTTATTTGTGAGAAAGAAAGACGGAAGTTTTCGGATGTGTATTTATTACTGGAATTAAATAAAGTGACTATTAAAAACAAATACCCATTACCTCGAATTGATGACTTGTTTGACCAACTTCAGGGTGCGAAATATTTTTCAAAAATTGATCTCAGATCTGGTTATCATTAAGTAAGAATCCAGGAAGAAGATGTCCCAAAAACAGCCTTCCGAACTCGGTACAGTCACTATGATTTTTTGGTTATGCCGTTTGGATTGACCAATGCGCCTGCAGTATTTATGGTTCTCATGAACCGAGTGTGTAAACCTTAAATTGACAAATTCGTGATAGTATTTATTGACGAAATCTTGATAGATTCAAAAAGTAAAGAAGAACATGAGCAACATCTGTGGGTAATCTTGGAATTATTAAGGCAAGAAAAGTTATACGCCAAGTTGTCCAAATGTGAATTTTGGCTACAAGAAGTACAACTTTTAGGACACATTGTGAATCATCAAGGAATCCAATTAGGCCCCAATAAAATTGAAGCTATTAAGAATTGGCAAGAACCTAAATCACCAAAAGAAATCCACCAATTTTTGGGATTAGCCGGGTATTACTGATGATTTATTGAAAACTTTTCAAGTATTGCCCAACCTTTAACCTTATTAACTCAGAAAGATCGAATGTATGACTGGGGAGAAGAACAAGAAATGGCCTTCAAAATATTAAAATAAAAGTTATGTGAAGCTCCAATATTAAGTCTTCCAGATGGAACTGATGACTTGGTAGTCTATTGTGACACATCTCGTAAAGGTTTAGGATGTGTACTGATGCAACAAAAGAGAGTAATAGCGTATGCCTCCCGACAATTAAAAGTACATGAGAAGATTTATACAACCCACGACTTGGAATTGGGAGCAGTTATCTTTGCATTAAAGATCTGGAGACACTACTTGTACGACACCAAATGTACCATTTATACGGACCACAAAAGTCTACAACACATATCTGATCAAAAAGAGCTGAACATGAGGCAAATAAGATGGGTAGAACTATTAAATGATTACGATTGTGAAATAAAATACCATCCTGGCAAGGCTAACATAGTAGCTGATGCTTTAGCCGAAAGAATAGAGTTAAACCGTTGAGGGTACGAGCACTCAGAATGATTGTCCAAAGTAGCCTAATCGAACAAATTCGTGTTGCCCAAGGTGAAGCCTTAAAAGAAAATCAATTAGAAAAGTAGGAGTTGCACGGGAATGAAAAGAATTTTGAGAGGAAAACTGAAGAAATATTCTATTACAAAAATAGGGTATGGATTCACACACTTCATAATCTTTGTGAATTGATTCTTGATGAAGCACACAAATCCAAATATTCTATTCATCTAGGTACTGATAAGATGTATAAAGATGTTAAAGAATTTTACTGGTGGCCTGGTATGAAGAAGGATATAGCCTTATATGTAAGTAAATGCGCGGCTTGTGCACAGGTTAAAGCTGAATAACAAAAACCTTCGGGAATGTTGCAACAACCCGAAATACCTCAATGGAAATGAGAACAAATTACCTTGGACTTCGTAACGCACCTTCCCAAACTTCCAGAGGACAAAAAGCAATATGGGTAATTGTAGACCGATTGACCAAATCCGCACACTTCATTCCGATGCGTAACAACTACACTACCGAAAAACTCGCCCAAATTTACATTGATGAAATTGTATCTCGACACGGAGTACCACTTTCGATTACTTCAAACTGAGACAGTCACTTTACTTCACATTTTTGGCAAGAAGTTCAAGAAGCTTTGGGAACCCGAATAGATCTGACTACCGCTTTTCATCCCCAAACAAATGGCCAATCCGAACGAACCATTCAAACCTTAGAAGATTTACTTCGTGCTTGTGTACTGGATTTCAAAGGGAATTGGGATCAACACCACCCACTTATTGAATTCTCTTACAATAACAGTTACCATAGTAGTATACAAGAAGCGCCTTATGAAGCATTACGCGGGCAAAAATGTAGATCGCCACTTTGTTGTACAGTAGTGGGTGATACTCAAATTACAAGATCCGATTTGATTCAAGAAACAACCGATAAGATTCATAAGATTAAACAAAAACTGAAAGCCGCCCCTGACCGACCAAAAGAGTTATGCCGATGTTCGTAGAAAACCGTTATCTTCTGAAATAGGCAACAAAGTGTTATGAAAGTATCCCCATGGAAAGGTGTTATAAGGTTTGTAAAGACTGGTAAGTTAGCCCCGAGATATATTGGACCTTTCAAAATTATTGCTAAAATTGTCCCCGTAGCCTAACGACTGAAATTACCCCCTGGAACTGAGCATCATTCACGATGTGTTTCATTTGTCAAATTTGAAAAAGTGTCTTATTGAAGAAACGTAAATAGTACCACTGGAAGATGTTCAGGTAAATGAGAAGCTAAACTTTGTAGAGGAACCGATAGAAATTGTGGACGGGAAAACCAAACAGTTACGGCACGATAAAATCTCATTGGTAAACATTCTATGGAACTCACAACGAGGACACGAATTTACTTGGGAACGAAAGGATGAATTCCGAAAGAAATACCAACACTTTTTTCCTAAAAAAGAAAAGCGTTGACACATCAAATTTTGGGGATAAAATTTCTTAACGGGGGAGAATGTGACATTCGTGACAAAACGAGGTATACCTTATTTAATACGTAGCGAGTAAACGAAAAATCGGTTAATTCGTAGTGATTAAACGAGTAACTGACCAATACTGACTATGACCCGTATATATACTGAGGGGTCATATATGAGTGATAGATACATTATAGTTGCTAACATGTTAATATTAACACCCAAGTACGTATAAAACCATTTAAACGAAAAAGTTTTCGTTTAACGATACACTATGAGTTTAAACACAATCGTTAATATCAAAATGAGTAATGTAGCATCCGTAAAGACAAAAAAGATTTATAGAACACAAATATGACATGTTTTAAGCATATGTGAAAACATTTTGGATTTTTACAAATCAGTACGTTTTTCTTATTTAAAAAAAATGGGCTGAAAAGCAATCATTTTCGCGCTGTTTTTTGCACCCTAACTATTTTTCTTACGAGAAACCAACCCGAACTAAGTTTTGGACCAAGACCGAACCTTGTCACGCAAAACGCGGCATTAATGGGCAAAAAAGAGGCCCAATAGGCCCCTTAATAGTGGCAGGTGCAAGTTAGGGGGGTCCCCACCCCCTAATATATCTTTTGTTTCTTGAACATTCACAATCCATTTCACACCAACACTTACACCAACATCTGGCTTTTTGGGTTATTTTTTTTCTTTGCTGGCGGTTGCTAATTTTGGCCAGAATTAGGGCTGGTTAGGGTTTTTTATTATCTTTCTCTTTAATATAATATGCATAAAAGGCATTCCCCTTGTGGGCTTGGGTCGGACTTTGAGAGTTTGGTCTTCAAGAATTGATCAGAAAGGCTCTTTAAGTCTTGCAAACTGGGTCCTTTTTCTTTTTAAAACCCGCAACCTACGAAAGATATAAAAATTTGTAAGATCATGCAAAAACAAGATAAAACCATTATTTATTATATAATAAT